>NC_080621.1:1990809-2030903 GCF_027887145.1 Ammospiza caudacuta | reverse complement strand
TTTTTCCTCTTTTTTCCCTTTTCCTTTTTCCCTCTTTTCTCTCTTTTCTCATTTTCTCATTTTCCTTTTCTTCTTTCCCCTTTCTTTCCCCTTCTCCCTCTCTTTCCCTTTTTCTTCTGTATTTTCCTTTTTTTCCTTCCCCTTTTTCTCCCCCTTTTTTCCCTTTTTGCTATTTTTTCTCATTTTTCCCATTTCCCCATTTCCCTTTCCCCCCGTTTTCCTTCATTTCCTTTTCCCTCATTCTCATTTCCCTCCTTTCCCTCAATTTTCCCCCTTTTTCCCTCATTCCCATTTCCCCTTTATCCTCATTTTCCCTCATTCCCCATTTCCCCCTTTTCCTTCATCCCCACATTCCCATTCCCTTTTCCCCCTTTTATCCCCCATTTTTTCCCTTTTCCCCCTTTTTCTTCTTTTTGCTTTTTTTTTTCTTTTCCCCCTTTCCCCCTTTTTCCCTTTTGCCCTCATTTCCTTTTTCCCCATTTCCCCTTTGTTCCCTTTACCCCCCATTTCCCCCATATTCTCATTTCCCATTTCTCCCCCTTTTCCCATTTTATCCCCCTTTTTTTCCCCTTTTCCCATTTTCCCATTTCCCCCTTTCTCTCATTTCTCCCCTTTTTTCCCCTTTTTCTCCTTTCCCCCATTTTTCCCCATTTCCCAAATTCCCTTTTCCCCTTTTTACCCCTTTTTCCACTTTCCCCCTTTTTTCCACTTTTTACCCCCTTTCCCCCCCATATTCTCATTTCCCCTTTTTTCCCCAATTTCCCCCCATTTTCCCCAATTTTCCCCCATTTTTCCCTTTTCCCCCCATTTTCTCCCTTTTCCCCTTTCCCCCCTTTATCTCCAAATTCTCATTTCCCCCTTTCCTCCACTTTTCACCTTTTTCCCATTTTCTCCCTTTTCCCCCTTTTTTTCCTTTTCTCCCTTTTCCCCACTTTCCCCCATTTCCCTTTTCCCCCTTTTCCCTTTCCCCCTTTTCCCTTTCCCCCTTTTTCCCCATTTCTCCTTTTTCTTCATTTTTCCCATTTCCCCCTTTTTTTTCCCTTTTCCCACTTTTTTCTTTTTCCCCTTTTCCCCCATATTCTCATTTTCTCTTTTTCCCCCCTTCTCCCACTTTTATCCCACTCGTGTCCCCTTTTCCCCTTTTTCCCTTTTTCCCTTTTTCCCTTTTTCCCATTCCCCCATTCCCCCATTCCCATTTCCCATCCCCATTTCTTGTTTTTCCCATTTTTCCCCATTTCCCCATTCCCATTTTCCTCCTTTCCCTCCATTTCCCCCTTTTTTCCCACATTCCCATTTCCCTTTTCCCCCTTTTTCTCCCTTTTCCCCCATTTCCCTTTCTCCATTCCCATTCCCTTTTTCCCCCTTTCCCCTTTTCCCCCTTTTCCCCCATTTTCCCCTTTTCTTTCCCTTTTCCCCCCTTTTTCCCCTTTTTCCCCTTTCCCCCCCAATTCCCATTTCCCACATTCCCATTCTCATTTCCCTTTTTTCTCATTTTTCCCCTTTTTTTTCCGTTTTCCCCCATTTCCCATCCCCATTTCTCCCATTCCCTTATGCCCCCCCTTTCCCCCAATTTTCCCCCATTTTTCCCCCCTTTTTTCCTATTTTTTCCTATTTTTTCCCTCATTTTTTCCCCATTTTTCCCATTTCCCCCCTTTTTCCTATTTTTTCCTATTTTTTTTCCTATTTTTTCCCATTTTTCCTCACTTTTCCCCATTTTTTCCCATTTTTTGTTCCCAGCCATGATCGAGGTCGTGTGCAACGACCGCCTGGGCAAGAAGGTCCGGGTGAAATGCAAATATCCCACTGAGCTGGGGGGTTTGGGGTGAATTTGGGGGATTTGGGGTGTTCTGGGGGGGATTTGGGGTTTTGGGGAGGTTTTGGGGGATTTTGGAGCGATTTGGGGTGGATTTGGGGGAATTTTGGGGAGGTTTTAGGGGGATTTAGTGGAAGATTTGGGGGAATTTTGGGGTGAATTTGGGGGGATTTGGGGTGAATTTGAGGGGATTTAGGGGTGCTTTGGGGGGATTTGGGGTTTTGGGGAGGTTTTAGAGGGATTTGGGGAGGTTTTTGGGGGGTTTGCAGAGGTTTTGGGGGTGTTCTGGGGGGGATTTGGTGCTTTGGGGGCATTTGGGGTGCTTTTGGGAAGGTCTGGGGGCATTTGGGGAGCTTTTGGGGGGATTTGGGGGTGTTCAGGGGGAATTTGGGGTTTCGGGGGTGTTCTGAGAAGGTTTTGGGGGGGTTTGGGGAGCTTTTGGGGGTGTTCTGGAAGAGATTTGGGATTTTGGGGGATTTGGGGAGGTTTTAGGAGGATTTGGGGTGAATTTGAGGGGATTTAGGGGGGCTTTGGGGTGGTTTTCGGGGTGTTCTGGGGTAGATTTGGGGGATTTGGAGAGGTTTTGGGGCTATTCCAGGGGGGATTTGGGATTTTGGGGAGGTTTTGGGGGATTTAGGGGGCATTTGGGGAGGTTTTAGGGTGATTTAGGGGTGTTCTGGGGGGATTTGGGGTTTTGGGGGTGTTCTGGGGAGGATTTGGGGTATTTTGGGAGATTTTGGGGTGGATTTAGGGGTGTTCTGAGGGGGATTTGAGGGGATTTAGGGGTGTTTTGGGGGGATTTGGGGTTTTGGGGAGGTTTTAGGGGGATTTGGGGAGGTTTTTGGGGGGTTTGCAGAGGTTTGGGGGTGTTCTGGGGGGGATTTGGGATTTTGGGGAGGTTTTGGGGGATTTAGGGGGCATTTGGGGAGGTTTTAGGGTTATTTGGGGGTGTTCTGGGGGGATTTGGGGTTTTGGGGGTGTTCTGGGGAGGATTTGGGGTATTTTGGGAGATTTTGGGGGGATTTGGGGTGAATTTGAGGGGATTTAGGGGTGTTCTGGGGGGATTTGGGGTTTTGAGGAGATTTTGGGGGATTTGGGGAGGTTTTGGGGGAGATTTTGGGGGTGTCCTGGGGGGATTTGGGGTTAATTTGAGGGGATTTCGGAGTATTCTGAGGGGGATTTGGGGTTTTGGGGGAATTTGGGGTGGATTTGAGGGGATTTTGGGGGGATTTGGGGGAGTTTTTGGGGGGATCTGGGGACATTTGTGGAGGTTTTGGGGCTGTTCTGGGGAGGGATTTGAGGTTTGGGGGGGTTTTGGGATTTGGAGATGTTTTGGGGGATGTTCTGGAGGGGATTTGGGGGGATTTGGGGTTTTGGGGAGCATTTGAGGAGGTTTCAGGGAGGTGTCTGAGAGGTTTTGGGGGATTTGGGGACGTTTTGGGGAGATTTTGAATGAGGTTTTTAGGGGTGCTTTTGGGGGGATTGCAGGTGTTGGGGTGTTTGGGAGAATTTGGGGAGTTCTTGCAAGGATTCAGAAGAGGATTTGGGGTTTTGGGGGGGTTTTGGGGCAGATTGGGGAGGTTTGATAAGTTTTGGGAAGTATTTTGGAAGTTTTGGGTGTTGTGAGGAGATTTTGGGGTATTTTTGGGGTGTTTTGGGGGATGTTTTGGGTGTGTTTTTGGGGTGTGTTTGGGCTGGTTTGGGGATGGTTTTGAAGGATTTTGGGGTTTTCAGGTTGAGGTTTTAGAGGATTTTGGGGCAGGTTTTGGGGTTTTAGAGGATTTTGGGGTTGTTTGGGGCAGTTTTGGGGGCATTTTGGAGGCAGTTTTGGGGAGTGTTTTGGGGTAGTTTTGGGGCAGATTGGGGGGGTTTGAGGTTTGGGAAGTGTTTTGGAAGTTTTGGGTGTTGTGAGGAGATTTTGGGGCAGTTTTGGGGTGGTTTTGGGGTGTTTTGGGTGTGGTTTTGGGGTGTGTTTGGGCTGGTTTGGGGATGGTTTTGAAGGATTTTGGGGTTTTCAGGTTGAGGTTTTAGAGGATTTTGGGGCAGGTTTTGGGGTTTTAGAGGATTTTGGGGTTGTTTGGGGCAGTTTTGGGGGCATTTTGGAGGCAGTGTTGGGGGGTGTTTTGGGGTGGTTTGGGGCAGATTTTGGGGTGTTTTTGTGGAGGTTTTGAGGCGGTTTGGGGGAGATTTTGTGGTGCTTTTTGGGAGGTTTTTTGGGCGTTTTTGTTGAGGTTTTGGAGACGTTTCAGGGGTTGTTTCTGGGAGGATTTGGGGCTGTTTTGGGGTGGTTTTGAGGGTCTTTTGGGAGCTGGTGGGGGGCACTGGGGGGCATTTTGTGGTTTTTGGGGCTGTTTTGGGAGTAGTTTTGGGGTATTTGGGGTGTTTGGGCTGCGTTTTGGTTGGTTTTAGGGTTGTTTTGGGGTTGTTTTGGGGCAGTTTTGGAGGATTTTGGGGTGGTTTTGGGGGCAGTTTTAGGGCAATTTTGGGGTGGTTTTGGGGCAGTTTTGGGGTTGTTTTGGGGCAGTTTTGGGGTGGTTTTAGGGCAGTTTTGGTGGGGTGGATCTGGAAGATTTTGGAGCAGGTTTTGGGGACAGTTTTGGAGGATTTTGGGGTTGTTTGGGGGCAGTTTTGGGGTTGCTTTGGGGCAGTTTTGGGGGCAGTTTTGGAGGATTTTGGGGTTGTTTGGGGGCAGTTTTGGGGTTGCTTTGGGGCAGTTTTGGGGGCAGTTTTGGAGGATTTTGGGGTTTGTTTTGGGGCAGTTTTAGGATTGTTTTGGAGCAGTTTTGGGGGCAATTTTGGGGTAGTTTTGAGGGCAATTTTGGGGTGGTTTTGGGGCAGTTTTCGGGGTTTTGGGGCAGTTTTAGGGTTGTTTTGGAGCAGTTTTGGGGTGGTTTTGGGTGCAATTTTGGGGTGGTTTTGGGGCAGTTTTGGGGTGTTTTTAGGGCGGTTTTGGGGGCCATTTTGGGGTGGTTTTAGGGTTGTTTGGGGGCAGTTTTGGGGCGGTTTTGCGGCTGTTTTGGGGCGTGTTTGGGTTCCTGTGTCCCCTTTTCCTTGACGCCCGGGCAGCCCCGAGGACTCGATCCGGGACCTGAAGAAGCTGATAGCGGCACAGACCGGCACCCGCTGGGACAAGATCGTGCTCAAAAAATGGTCTGGGGGCACCTGGAGGGCATGGGGGGCACCTGGAGGGCATGGGGGGCACCCAGTGGGACAAGATTGTCCTCAAAAAATGGTCTGGGGGCACCTGGGGGGCATTGGGGGGTACCTGGGGTTGCTGAGGAGGGGTTTGGGGGACAAGATTGTGGTCGAAAAATGGTCTGGGGGGGCACCTGGGGGGCACTGGGGGGCACCTGGGGCGGTTTGGGGTTCAGGATTGTCCTCCATAAATGGTCTGGGGGCCACCTTGGGGGTTTTGGGATGCTCTGGGGGGCACAGGGGTTTGGGGGGCTCAGGATGGAGCCCCGGGGTTTTGGGGGGCCATGGGGGGGGGGCCTGCCTGCTCTGGGGTTTTGGGGAGGGGGTGACTCCCCCCTCTCTCTCTGCCCCCCAGGTACACGATCTTCAAAGACCACGTCACGCTTGGGGACTGTATCCATCAAAACCTGACCCTAAAAACCCCCCAGAAACCCAAAATCCTGACCCCAAAACTCCCCAAAATCCTGACCCCAAACACCCCACAGAACCCCAAAAACCTGACCCTAAAAACCCCCAAAATCCTGACCCCAAACACTCCCAAAAACCCCACAGAACCCCAAAAACCTGACCCTAAAAGCCCCCAAAACCCCCCAAAACCTGACCCCAAAAAACCCAACCCCAAACACCCCACAGAACCCCAAAACCCCAGCCCCAGAACCCAAAAACCCGACACCAGAACCCCAAAAACCTGACCCCCCAAAACCCCACAGAACCCCAAAATCCCAACCCCAGAACCCAAAAACACCTGACCCCAAAATCCCCCAGAACCCCTAAAACCCGACCCCAAAACCCCCCAGAACCCTTCCCCAAAATTCCTAAACCCCAAAAACCCCAAACCCTCCAACCCCAAACCCCCCAGAACCCCAAAAAACCTGACCCCCAAATCTCCCAGAACCCCAAAACCCCCCAAC
The DNA here is from genome assembly GCF_027887145.1 of Ammospiza caudacuta. NCBI lineage: Eukaryota > Metazoa > Chordata > Aves > Passeriformes > Passerellidae > Ammospiza > Ammospiza caudacuta. Next base: position 2,024,984 of record NC_080621.1, on the reverse strand, counting down.
CCCAAAAACCTGACCCAAAGCACTCCAAAAATCCCCAAATCCTCCGACCCCAAACCCCCCAGAACCCCTAAAACCCAACCCCAAAAACCTCCCAGAAACCTCAGAACCCCCAAAATCCCCCAGAAACTCCCCTTAAAATCCTTCAACCACAAACACCCCAAAAATCCCCAAATCCTCCAACCCCTAAAACCCCAGAACACCAAAAACCCCAGAGCTCCCCCCCAAAATCCTTCAACCCCAAACACCCCAAACCTTCCAGAACCCCTAAAACCCAACCCCAAAAACCCCAGAACCCCCCAGAACCCTTCCCCAAAATTCTTCAACCCCAAAAACCCCCAAACCCTCTTCCCAAAATCCTTCAACCCCAAACACCTCCAGCACCCCAAACCCCCAAGAACCCTAAAAACTTCAGAACCCCAAAAATCCCCCAGAAACTCCCCCCAAAATCCTTGAACCCCAAAACCCAACCCCAGAACCCCAAAAACCCCAAACCCTCCAACCCCAAAAACCCCCAGAACCCCAAAAACCGCAGAGCTCCTCCCCAAAACCCCTCAACCCCAAAACCCCAGGCCGCCCCAGAACCCCAAAACCCCGACCCCAAACCCCCAAAAACCCCAAATTCTTTTTCCTTGACGGCACCTCCAGATGAGATCCACGACGGGATGAACCTGGAGCTCTACTACCAATAGGGCCCCACCAGAATAACCCAGTACAACCCAGTATAAACCAGTATAAACCAGTACAACCCAGTCCGGACCAGTGCAGCCAGCGCAGCGCTCCCAGTACATCCCAGTCCATCCCAGTACATCCCAGTACATCCCAGTACATCCCAGTATTTCCCAGTATATCCCAGTCCCCTCCCCCATTTCCCCCATTTCCAGCCCGGCCCCATTTGTTGATCAATAAAGGCGATTTTGGGGCCTTCGGGCGATTTTTGGCATTTTCTGGCCACGTTCCAGAGCTTGTGTCGCGATTTTAAAGAGAAATCCCGGTCTTGTGTCGCGATATCGCGATTTGAGGCAACATTGGGGGGTTGTGTCGCGATATCGCGGTTTTAAGGCCACACCCGGAAGTTGTGTGGCGATATCGCGATTTTAAGGCCACATTGAGGGGTTGTGTGGCGGTATCGCGATTTTATGGTGACATATCGCGATGTTTCCCACGGGGGTACCCGAGCCTGGGAACGCGGAGCTCCCGGCAGGGATAAACCCCGCGATATGTGGGGATCGCCGGCGATACGGAGGAGAATCGCGACAGAGGTTCGGAGCAGGCGCTTCTCGGGGCAGCCCCGTCGTCATAGTAACGGTGGCTTTCCAATCAGGCGCCGCCCGGCGCAGCCCCGTCACCATGGCAGCGGGGGCCTTCCTTAGGGGCGACGTGTTGCTATGGTAATGGCAGGTTTACAATCAGGCGCCGCGCGGGGCAGCCCCGTTGCTATGGCAGCGGGGGCCTGCCATGAGGGCGGCGCGCAATATGGCGGCGCCCATGGCGAGCGCGGGAACGGGTGAGGGAGGCGGGGGAGCCGCGGGCGGGAATGGGAACGGGAACGGGGAGCGGGAATGGGAGCCGGGAACGGGAGAGGGAACGGGAACCGGGAATGGGAACGGGAGAGGGAATGGGAACCGGGAATGGGAGCGGGAACGGGACCCGAGCGGCGCCTCCGTCTCCCCTCAGGGCCGCGCTGAGCGCGGGGTCCCGGAGCCGGTACCGGGCAGCGGAGCTGGGACCGCCCGGGAATGGCGGAGGGGCCGGGACGGGCCAGGGTGAGTGAGGGGGGAGACCGGGGAGGGGATCCGGGTGTGGGATCCAGGTGTGACAAGTGCAGAATCCAGGTGGGATCCAGATGTGGAATCCAGGTGTCAGATCCAGGTGGGATCCAGGTGTGAGATCCAGATGGGATCCAGGTGTGAGCCCCTCCTGTCTCACCTGTGCCGTGGGGAGGTTTCGGTGTTTCCGTCTCTCCCCAGGGAATTTTGTCTCTCCCCAGGCTGGCCGGGCCCGGAGCCGCTCCCCAGGTGAGTGTTGGCACCTGTCCTCACGTGTTGTCACCTGTCCTCACCTCACCTGTCACCTGTCCTCACCTGTCACCTGTCCTCACCTGGTGTCACCTGTCCTCACCTGGTGTCACCTGTCCTCACGTGTTGTCACCTGTCCTCACCTCACCTGTCACCTGTCCTCACCTCACCTGTCACCTGTCCTGACCTTTCTTACCTGTTCTCACCCTCACCTGTTACCCCTCACCTGTCCTCATCCCCCTCACCTGTCCTTGTGTTCCTCACCTGTCCCCACCTGTCCCCACCTGTTTTTGTGCCCCTCACCTGTCCTTGTGTTCCTCACCTGTCCCCACCTGCTCTCCAGGGGATTTGGGTCCCTGGGAATGCTGGGATGGAGCGGGGTGGGAATGTCCTAGAGAGGTGACAGGTGAGGTGTCCCAGGTGAGGTGTGACAGGTGAGATGTCCCAGGTGAGATGTGACAGGTGAGGTGGGACAGGTGAGGTGGGACAGGTGAGATGTCCCAGGAGCTTTCCCCACCTGCCTGGTATGGGGAACCCACCTGGGCCACCTGGGCACACCTGGACTCACTTGGGCCCACTTGGACTCACCTGGGCCAACCTGGGGCACCCCTGGGCTCACCTGGGGCTCACCTGGGCCCCACCTGGGCTCACCTGGGCACACCTGGGCCCACCTGGGCTCACCTGGGCTCTGTCCTGTTCCAGATCCCATCCAGGACGTGCTTGGGGAGCTCCTGGGATCCGATGGTAACGGGGGAGCTCCAACGGGGTCACCTGGGGAGATCACCTGGGGTCACCTGGGGAGATCACCTGGGGTCACCTGGGGAGATCACTTGGGGTCATCTGGGGTCACCTGGAGGGAATCGCCTGGGAATCACATCTGGGATCACCTGGGGTCAATTGAGGGGAGTCACCTGGAGGGGATTACCTGGGGTCACCTGTGGAGGGTCACCTGGAGAGAACCACCTGGAGAGAATCACCTCGGGTCACCTGGAGGGGATCACCTGGGAATCCCCTGGGGTCACTTGGGGCCAACTGGGAATCACCTGGGGGCCAACTGGGAATCACCTGGAGGGAATCCCCTGCCCTGGGCTCACCTGGGGGGGGGTCACCTGAGGGGATCAGCTGGGGTCCCGTGGAGATCACGTGGGAGTTACCTGGAGTGGATCCCTGCCCTGGGCTCACCTGGGGGGAATCACCTGGGGGGGATCCTTGCCCTCCCCGTCCCCACCTGTCTCCGTGTCCATCCCTGACCCCTCCCTTGTTTCCAGACGAGGCCCCGGCTCCGCCCTCCCAAGGTTCCCGCGCCTCCTTCCTGCAGGTGAGCCCAGGTGGGCACAGGTGAGCTCTGGGTGATCCCAGGTGAGCTCAGGTGGGCCCAGCCCTGCCCTTCTCCCATCGGGGCTGGGCTGAGCCTCGTTCTCCAGGTGAGCTCACCTGGGGCCCAAAAAATGGAAAATTCCCAATGGAGAAAGGGAAATTCCCAAGGAACAGGAAATTCCCAAACCCAGGAAATTCCCAACAGGGAATGGGAAGTTCCCAAAAAACAAGAAAAAGTGGGAAATACCCCATGGAAAATTGAAAACTCCCAAAAAATGGGAAACTCCAAAAAACGAGAAATCCAAAAAAATCCAGGAAATTTCCAACAGGGAAAAGGAAATTCCCAAAGAGGGGGAAATTCCCAAAGAGGGGGAAATTCCCAAAAATGGGAAATTCCCCAAAGAATGGGCAATTCCAGAAAAATGGGAAATTCCCAATAGAGAGTGGGAAATTCCCAGAAAATGGGAAATTCCTAAAAATGGGAAATTCTAAAAAAACTAGGAAATTCCCAACGGGGAAAAGGAAATTTCCAATGGAGGAGGGGAAATTCCTAAAGAACAGGGAAATTCCCCCAAAGAATGGGAAATTCTCAAAAGGGGATAGGAAATTCCCAAAGAACAGGAAATTCCAAAAAATGATAAATTTCCCCAAAGAATGAGCAATTCCAGAAAAATGGGAAATGGAAAATTGTCAGTGGAGAGTGGGAAATTCCCAGAAAATGGGAAATTCCCAAAGAACAGGAAATTCCCAATAGGGAAAAGGAAATTCCTAAATGGAAGAGGAGAAATTCCCAAAGGGGAATGAGAAATTCCCAAAGAATGGGAAATTCCCTCAAAGAATGGAAAATTCCCAATGGGAAACAGGAAGTTCCCAACAGGAAATAGGAAATTCCCAATGGAGAGCGGGAAATTCCCAGAAAATGGGAAATTCCCAAAAACAGAAAACGGGAAATTCCCAATGGGGAAATTCACAAAGAACAGGAAATACCCCATAGGGAACAGGAAATACCCAATGGGGAATAGGAAATTTCCAAAAAAGGGAAATTCCCAATGGGAAATTGGAAATTCCCAAAAAATGGGAAACTCCAAAAAATGGGAAATTCCCAAAAACCAGCAAATTCCTAACGGGGAAATTCCCTGTGAGGGAAGGGAAATTCCCCCCAAAAAAATGGGCAATTCCCAAAAAGGAAATGATAAATTCCCAGTAGGGGAAGGGAAATTCCCAAAACCCAGGAAATTCCCAACGGGAAATTATAAATTCCCAATGGGGAACAGGAAATTCCCAATGAAGGGGAAATGGGAAATTCCCAGCGGGGAAGGCGGAAGGGGCAAAGGTGAGCGGGGCAGAATTCCCAAGGGATTTGGGACCCACCTGGGCTGCAGGTGAGGGCAGGAGCTGCTCCCCACCAGGAGCTGGATCCCACAAATCACCGGGATCCAACGGATCATTGGGATCAAGAGCCCATGGATCCCACAAATCACCAGGATCTGGATCCAGTGGATCCCATGGATCTCCGGGATCAGCTGGACGAGCTGGACGAGCTGGATGCAGAAATCCTGGGAATGGCCAGAGCCAGGTCCAGAGCGGGGAAACGCAGCGGGAAGGGGCCGGGCCCCCAAAAAGGTACCGGGAATTCCCTTGGGATCGACCCCAATCCTGAGGGATCAACCCCGAATCCTGTGGGATCGACCCTGGGATCAACCCCATTGCTGGGGGATCAACCCCATTCCATGGATTCAACCCCAGTCCTGTGGGATCAGCCCCATTGCTGAGGGATCAACCCAAATCCCATGGGATCAACCCCATTCCAGTGGGATCCACCCCATTGCTGTGGGATCAACCCTGGGATCAACCTCAACCCCATGGGATCAACCCCAATCCATGGGATCAGCCCCATTGCCACAGGATCGACCTCAATCCCATGGGATCAACCCCAATCCTGTGGGATCGACCCCAATCCATGGGATCAGCCCCATTGCCACGGGATTGACCTCAATCCTGTGGGATCGGCCCCAATCCATGGGATCAGCCCCATTGCCACGGGATCGACCTCAATCCTGTGGGATCGGCCCCAATCCATGGGATCAGCCCCATTGCCACGGGATTGACCTCAATCCCATGGGATCAACCCCAATCCTGTGGGATCGACCCCAATCCATGGGATCAGCCCCATTGCCACGGGATCGACCTCAATCCCATGGGATCAACCCCAATCCTGTGGGATCGACCCCAATCCATGGGATCAGCCCCATTGCCACAGGATCAACCCACAGTTGTCCCAGTGCTGGTGACACCCAGAGAGGTCCCACAGTTGGTGACACCCAGGAATGTCCCAATGTTGGTGACACCTGGAGATGTCCCAGAGGTGATTGGTGACACCCAGAGATGTCCCAGTGTTGGTGACACCCAGGGATGTCCCAGTGCTGGTGGCACCCAGGGATGTCCCAGTTTTGGTGACACCAGGAGATGTCCCAGTGCTGGTGGCACCCAGGGACGTCCCAGATGCCACCACTGCCCCCCCCCAGCCCCTCCCCGTGCCGATGTCACCTTTGGGGACGACGTCGGTGACCTGATGGATTCCCTGGGGCTCGGCAGCGACGGAGCCGGGAGCGCGCCGGGAACGCCGCGGGGGTGAGGGGACAACGGGGACAACGGGGACAGGCAGGGGTCTGGTGCCACCTCAGTGCCACCTCAGTGCCACCCAACCTGTGCCCAGCCAGGGGCTCCGGAGGGGCCGCGCCACGACCCAGGAGCAGCTGGGAAAGGCGGAACTGGAACTGCAGAGGGAGAACCAGGGGCAGGAGCAGCCAGGTGAGCATGGAGGGGTCCCAGAGGGTGAAATCCCATTGGGAATTCCAGGAATTTTGGGAATTTTGTGGGATTTTTTTGGGAATTCCGTGCGCTGTTGTTCCGCAGGGCCGGGATTTCCCTTTGGATCCTACGAGCCCTCGGTGGCCTCGGGGACCGGGCGGAGACGGGGACGGAGGTACCGGGGAGGGGGGGATGTCCCCAACTGGCTGTGTCCCTGATGTCCCCAATGTCCTGAATGTCCCCTATTGTCCTGAATGTCCCCTACTGTCGCCAGTGTCCCCCATTGTCCTGAATGTCCCCAAAGTCCCCCATTTTCTCCCATTGTCCTCAATGTCCCCATTGTCCCCAATATTCCCATTGTCCCCCACTGTCCCCAGTGTCCCCAATGCCCCTGGGGTGCCCATTGTCCCCATTGTCCCTCACATTTCCATTGTCCCCCAATGTCCCCATTGTCCCCAATATCCCCAGTGTTCCTGTTGTGCTCATTGTCCCCAATGTCCCCATTGCCCTCAATGCCCCCATTGTCCCCAGTGCCCCATTGTGCTCATTGTCCCCAGTGTCCCCATTGTCCCCAATATCCCCTTTGACCCCCAACGTCCCCCAATGTCCCCAGTGTTCCTGTTGTGCTCATTGTCCCCTTTGTCCCCCAGTGCCCTCCTTGTCCCCTTTGTCCCCCAGTGTCCCCGTTGTACCCAATGCCCCTGGTGTGCCCACTGTCCCCATTGTCCCCAGTGTCCCCAATGCCTCCTTTGTCCCCCATTGTCCCCAGTTCCCCTGGTGTGCCCATTGTCCCTCATATTCCAATTGTCCCCAATGTCCCCTGCTCAGTCCCCATTGTCCCCACTGTCTCCAATATCCCCTGGTGTCCCCCAATGTCCCAAATACCCCCGATGTCCACATTGTCCCCAATGTCCCCATTGTACCCAGTGCCCCCATCGTCCCCAATGTCTCCGTTGTCCACTGCCCGGTCCCCATTGTCCCCAATATCCCCCAGTATCCCCCAATGTCCCCAATGCCCCCGACGTGTCCATTGTCCCCATTGTCCCCCATATCCCCATTGTCCCCAGTGTCCCCAATGCCCCGTTTGTCCCCCAGTGTCCCTCAATGTCCCCAGTGTCCCTGTTGTGCTCATTGTCCCCAGTGTCCCCCAATGTCCCCAGTGTCCCCATGCCTCTGGGGTGCCCATTGTCCCCATTGTCCCTCATATCTCCATTGTCCCCAGTGTCCCCAATGCCCCCTTTGTCCCCCATTGTCCCCAGTGCCCCTGGTGTGCCCATTGTCCCTCATATCCCCATTGTTCCCAGCGCCCCGGGTGTCCCCATTGTCTCCCAATGTCCCCATTGTCCCCAGGGCCCCTCTTGTGCTCATTGTCCCCAATGCCCCCGTTGTCCCCCATTGTCCTCCAGTGTCCCCCACTGTCCTCATTGTCCCTCAGTGTCCCCAATATCCTCCATTGTCCCCAGGGTTCCCACTGTCCTCAATGCCTCCATTGTCCCCAGTGACCCAGTTGTGCTTACTGGTGTCCACAATGTCCCCATTGTCCCCAGTGCCTCCAGTGTCTCCATTGTCCCCCAGTGTCCCCCAATGTCCCTAATGTCCCAAGTGTCCTCATTGTCCCCAGTGCCCCTGTTGTGCTTATTGTCCCTTATGCCTCCATTATCTCCCAATGCCCCCATTGTCCCCAATGTCCCCTTTGTCCCCCATTGTCCCCAGTGTCCCCTGCCTAGTCCCCATTGTCCTCAGTTCCCCAGTGTCCCCATTGTCCTGAATGCCCCCATTGTCCCCATGTCCTCTGTTGTCCTCAGTGCCCCATTGTCCCCAGTGTCCCGAATGCCCCCATTGTCCCCATTGTCCCCCATTGTCCCCAGTGTCCCCATTGTCCCCAATGTCCTCTGTTGTCCCCAGTGTCCTCTGTTGTCCTCAGTGCCCCATTGTCCCCAATGTCCTCTGTTGTCCCCAGTGTCCTCTGTTGTCCTCAGTGCCCCATTGTCCCCAATGTCCTCTGTTGTCCCCAGTGTCCTCTGTTGTCCTCAGTGCCCCATTGTCCCCAGTGTCCCGAATGCCCCCATTGTCCCCAATGTCCCCAGTGTCCCTATTGTCCCCTGCCCAGTCTCCATTGTCCCCATTGCCCCAATGTCCCTAGTGTCCTCTGTTGTCCCCATTGTCCCCAATGCCCCCCATTGTCCCCATTGTCCCCAGTGTCCCTCTGTCCCCACAGGTGCTCCGTTGGGAGCAGCTCCCGACGTCCCTCCGGGGCCGATTGGCTGGGGCTGAAGGACGAGGATTTCCTGGGGCTGGGGGACGACGATTTCTTGGGAATGGGACAGAAGGACAAGGATCCCACGGGAGTGGGACTGAAGGATGAGAATTTCCTGGGACTGGGATCAAAGGACAAAAACTTCCTTGGATTGGGACAGAAGAACAAGGATTCCACCGGATTGGGACAGAAGGACGAGGATTTCCAGGGATTGGGATCAAAGGACAAGGATCACCCAGGACTGAGATTGCAGAACAAGGATTTCCTTGGATTGGGATCAAAGGACGAGGATCCCTCAGGGGTGGGATCGAAGGACGAGGATTTCCCAGGATTGGGACAGAAAAACAAGGATTTCCTTGGATTGGGATCGAAGGACAAGGATTTCCTTGGGTTGGGATCGAAGGACAAGGATTTCCTTGGATTGGGACAGAAGAACAAGGATCTCTCAGCATCGGGATCAAAGGACGAGGATTTCCCAAGATTGGGATCAAAGGACAAAGATCCTCTAGGATTTGGATCGAGGGACGAGGATTTCCTTGGATTGGGACAGAAGAACAAGGGTCCCTCAGGATTGGGATCAAAGGACGAGGATTTCCCAGGACTGGGATCAAAGGACAAGGATTTCCCAGGACTGGGGGACAAAGATTTCCTTGGATTTGGATCGAAGGACGAGGATTTCCCAAGATTGGGATCAAAGGACAAGGATCCCTCAGGACTGGGACAGAAGAACAAGGATCCCACAGAACTAGGGGACAAGGATTTCCCAGGACTGGGACAGAAGGACAAAGATCGCTCAGGACTGGGATCAAAGGACGAGGATCCTCCGGGATTGAGATTGAGGAACAAGGATTTCCTTGGACTGGGATCAAAGGAAAAGGATTTCCTGGGATCAGGACAGAAGGACGAGGATCCCACAGGACTGGGACAGAAGAACAAAGATCCCTCAGAACTGGGATCGAAGGAAAAGGATTTCCCGGGATTGGGACACAAGGACGAGGATTTCCCGGGACCGAAGGCCGAGGACCCCCCGGGCCCCGGTGCCCCCGGATCCCTGAGGAATTCCCACCCCTGGAGGGTTCTGGAGCCCCCCGAGCCCAGCAGGTAAAGGGAACCCCCGGGAGATCCCAGCTGGCATCCAGGAGATCCAGGTGTGCCAGGTGACATCACTGTCCCAGGTGTGCCCAGATGACATCACTGTCCCAGGTGTCCTCCAGGTGTTCCAGGGGATGTCACTGCCCCCGGTGATGTCCCTGTCCCAGAATGTCCTCCAGGTGTGCCCAGATGACATCGCTGTTCCAATCCCCTCCAGGTGTCTAGGGGGGCGTCCCCATCCCAGGTCTCCTCCAGGTGTGCCTAGGTGATGTCTCTGTCCCAGGTGACATCACTGTCCCAGCTGTCCTCTAGGTGTCTGGGGGGACATCCCCATTCCAAGTCTCCTCCAGGTGTCCCAGGGAATGTCCCTGCCCCAGGTGTCCTCCAGGTGTGCCAGGGGATGTCCCTGTCCCAGGTGATGTCACTGTTCCAGTCCCCTCCAGGTGTGCCAGGGGATGTCCCTGTCCCAGGTGTCCCAGGTGACATCACTGTCCCAGAATGTCTTCCAGGTGTCCCAGGTGATGTCCCTGCCCCAGGTGATGTCACTGTCCCTGTCCCAGGTGTCCCAGGTGATGTCCCTGTCCCAGGTGTCCTCCCAGGTGACACCCTTATCATCCAGGTGTCCTCCAGGTGTGCCCAGTTGATGTCCCTGTCCCAGGTGTCCCAGGGATGTCCCTGTCCCAGGTGTGCCAGGTGATGTCCCCGTCCCAGGTGTGCCCAGGGATGTCACTATCCCAGGTGTGCCCAGGTGACATCCCTGTCCCAGGTGTCCCCTCCAGGTGTGCCAGGGATGTCCCTGCTCTGAATTCCCCTCACCTGAGCTCCTCCCACCTCCCCGTTCCCAGGAGGAGGCTCCCCTGGCTCAGCTCACCTGGCTGGGACACAGGTGTCACCTAGGAGGGTGCAGGTGTCACCTGCGTGGGACACAGCTGTCACCTGGGAGGGCTCGGGTGTCACCTGGGACACAGATGTCACCTGGGTGGGACACAGGTGTCACCTAGAAGGGTCCAGGTGTCACCTGGGTGGGCTCAGGTGTCGCCTGGGAGGGCTCAGGTGACCAGTGTTGGGGAGGTGACCCCAGGGATGGAAGTTTGGGGTGTCCCCGTTCCCTCAGAGTCCCAAAGGTGACACCCCTGACACTGGGCAGGTGGAGGGGGACAAGTGGCACAGGTGACACAGGTAACAGCACATGTGACCCAGGTGGCATGGGTGACACAGGTGGCACAGGTGACATGGCACAGGTAACAGAGGTGACACAAGTGACCCAGCACAGGTGGCACAGATGACATGGCACAGGTGACAGAGGTGACACAGATGGCACAAGTGACACAATGCAGGTGGCACAGGTGACAGAGGTGACACAGCACAGGTGACACAGGTGACTCAGGTGGCAGAGATGACATGGTACAGGTGGCATAGGTGACAGAGGTGACCCAGGTGACACAGATGGCACAGGTTACACAGGTGACATGGCACAGCTGACATAGGTGACAGAGGTGGCACAGGTGACCCAGGTGACACACATGACATGACACGAGTGCCATAGGTGACACAGGTAGTACAGGTGACAGGTGATGCAGGTGACATGGCACAGGTTGCACAGGTTGACATGACACAAGTGACACAGGTGGCACAGCACAGGTGACAGGTGACACAGGTGGCACAGGTGACGCAACACAGGTGGCACAGGTGACAGAGATGATACAGCACAAGTGACACAGGTGGCACAAGTGACAGAGTTGACACAGGTGACCCAGGTGGCACACGTGACTCAGGTGGCAGAGGTGACCCAGGTGGCACAGGTGACACAGCACAGGTGACAGAGATGACACAGGTGGTGCAGGTGACCCAGGTGACAGAGGTGACCCAGGTGGCACAGATGGCACAGCATGGGTGGCACAGGTGGCACAGGTGTCACACAGGTGGCCGAGGTGACACACAGGTGACACATAGGTGTCACAGGTGGCAGAGGTGACACACAGGTGACGCACAGGTGCCTCAGGTGTCACAAGTGTCATAGGTGGCAGAGGTGACACACAGGTGTCACAGGCCAGGCCCCACCCCCCTGACTCTCCCCTGGGATTTGTTCCCCCCCAGGCTGGAGCTCCCCCTCGGGCAAGTGGCACCAGGTGACACGGCACAGGTGGCACAGGTGTCAGCAGGTGACACGGCACAGGTGACACAGGTGGCAGCAGGTGACATGGCACAGGTCACACAGATGTCACAGGTGGCCGCAGGTGAGGCTCTGTCACCCCCCAGGTGTCCTCAGAGGTCCCCTGGTCTGGGCAGGGACACGTGGGGAGCTGTGCCAGGGGATCACGGCATAGTGGGATATCGGGATAGCGGGATTGTGGGATAGCGGGATAATGGGATAGCAGTCTAATAGGATCATGGGATCATGGGATAGTGGGATAACAAGATAGTGGGATAATGGGATGGGATGATGGGATAATGGGATATTGGGATAGTGGTATAATGGGATAACAGGATAATAGGATAATGGAATAATGGGATGGGATAACAGGATAACAGGAAAATGGAAATTGGGATCATGGGATGGGATCATGGGATATCAGGATGGGATCATGGGATGGGATAATGAGATGGGATAATGGGATAGCGGGATGGGATCATGGGATAAAAGAATAGGATCATGGGATGATGGGGTCGGATAATGGGATAACAGGATAATAGAATAACGGAATAATGGGATGGGATAACAGGATAATGGGAAATTGGGATAATGGGATGGGATAATGGGATAATAGGATAATGGGATGGGATAACGGGATGGGATCATGGGATAACGGGATGGGATCATGGGATGGGATAATGGGATAATAGGATAATGGGATAACAGGATAATGGGATGGGATCATGGGATAACAAGATAACAGGATAATGGGAAATGGGAATAATGGGATGGGATCATGGGATATCGGGATGGGATCATGGGATGGGATAATGGGATAATAGGATAATGGAATGGGATAATGTGATGGGATGATGGGATAACGGGATGGGATGATGGGATAATGGGATAACAGGAGAATGGGATAACGGGGTAACAGGATAATGGAATAACGGGATGGGAGAATGGGATAACAGGACAACGGACTGGGATCATGGATATCAGGATAATGGGATGGGATAGGATCAATGGGATTAATGGGTTGTGATCCATAAGATTGGATGGGATGGCACAATGGGATGGGATCAATGGGATGGGATGGCATCCATGGGATTGGGTCCATGGGATAGGATGGATGGGATTGCATCATGGGATGGGATGGGATCCATGGGATGGGATCCACAGAATCAATGGGATCAATGGGATGGGATCCATGGAATCCATGGGATGGGATGGGATGGGATGGGATGGGATGGGATGGGATGGGATGGGATGGGATGGTTCCGTTCCTCCCGCGTGTCCCAGTGATGGCTTTGTCCCATTTTCCACCCCAGCCGTGCAGGAGGTGCCGGGTCCTGCCACACCCGCCCAGGTGAGTGCTGGGCCAGGAGCAGGGAGGATCCCGGGGATCCCTTGGGATCTGGGCATGGATCAGCATTCCCAGAGAGGGGAGCTGCCCTTCCCAGGCCCCTCCTGGAGCATCCCCGTGTCCCACAGGAGGATCTGGTGTGGGATCCAGCCCCGTCCCGCCCGGAGAATCCCCGAGCTCTCCCGTCCTGGCTCTGCCCAGAGCTTCCCGCAGCGTTCCCAGCCCGGAGGCACCAGGCGAATCTGGGATCCTCCCCATCCCAACAACGCCAGGTGGGTCCTGGAGCTCTCCCATCCCAGCCCCACCAGGATTTGGGATCTCTCCCACCCCGGCCCCACAAGGAGGATCTGAGATCTCTCCCATCCATTCCCCACAAGGATTTGGGATCTCTCCCACCCCAGCCCCACCTCAAGGATTTGGGATCTCTCCCATCCCAGCCCCACAAGGATTTGGGATCTCTCCCATCCCACCAGGAGGATTTGGGATCTCTCTCATCCCGGCCCCACAAGGAGGATCTGGGATCTCTCCCATCCCGGCCCCACAAGGATTTGGGATCTCTCCATTCCCAGGACCATCCCGGTTGTGGGGTCAACCTGCAGACCCTCCAGGCCCGGCTGGAGGAGCTGGAGAACCAGGTGAGGCTGAGGGGTCACCTGTGGGGGTTTGGGGATGTCACCTGTGGGGGTTTGGGGATGTCACCTGTGGGAGTCACCTGGGGATGTCATCTGTGGGGTGTCACCTGTGGGGTCACCTGAAGGAGTCACTGGGATGTGTCACTGGGAGGTGTCATCTGGGAGGTGTCACCTGTGGGGTCACCTGTGGGGTTTCACCTGGGGATGTCACCTGGGGATGTCACCTGTGGGGTCACCTGTGGGGTCACCTGTGTGTGTCACCTGGGATCCCAGCCACACGGGGAAACGGAGGTGCCCGTGGGGGCCCCGTGCCCAGGGTGGCACCTGAAGCCCGTGCCGTTGGCGCCAGGTGCGGGCGCTGGAGCTGGAGCGGGCACGGTGGCGGGGACAGGCCCTGCAGGAGCTCCCGGAGAGCTGCCCCAGGTAACGAACGGGGGCTCACCTGTGCTACCAGATCCCTGCTCCTTACCTGGGGCACCCCGGGACATGGGACCAGCCCAGGATCACCCCAGGAACACCCCAGGATCACCCCAGGAACACCCTGAATCACCCCAGAACACCCCAGACCCCAGGATCACCCCTGATCCCATGATCACCCCAGAATCACGCTGGATCTCCCCAGGGCACAGGATCACCCCAGATCCCGGGAACATCCCAAATCCCAGGATCACCCCGAATCTCTGGAGCACCCCAGACCCCTGGATCACCCCAGATTCCTGGAACAGCCCAAATCCCTGGATCACCCCTCACCCCAGGATCACCCTGGATCCTGGGATCACCACAGACCCCAGGATCACCCCAGACCCCTGAATCATCCCTGGGACAATCCCAGAATTCTGGATAATTCCAGAATCACCCTGGGTCACCTCAGAATCATCCTGGATCACCCCAGAATCACCCTGGGTCACCCCAGGTCCCTGAATCACTCCAAACCCCAGGGTCATCCCCAGACCCCTGGATCACTCCAGAACCCAGGAAGATCCTGAATCCCTTTAACACCCCAGGCCCCAGGATCATCCCAGAGCCCTGGATCACCCCAGAATCACCCTGGATCACCTCAGACCCCATGATCACCTCAGATCCCTGGGTCATTCCAGATTCCTGGAACACCCCAGACCCCAGGATCACCCCTGATCCCAGGATCACCCCAGATCCCTGAAACACCCCAGATCCCAGAACCATCCCAGACCCCAGGATCACCCCAGAATCACCCCAGAATCACCCCAAATCCCTAAATCACCCCAGACCCCAGAATCACCCCAGTCCCCGGGATCACCCCAGACCCATGGATCACCCCAGATCTTTGGATCACCCCAGATCACAGGACCACGCCAGATCCCAGAACCACCCCACAACTCAGGATCACCCCAGACCCCAGGACCACCCCAGACCCCAGGAGCAGGACAAGCAGCTCTCAGGTAAATTCCCTAACAGGTAAATTCCCTCACAGGTAAATTCCCTCTGAGTGCATCATTCCAGTGGGACCCTCTGCTCCATCCCAGAGCTGATCCCATGGGATCCAGACGGTCCCGGGACAGATGCCGGTGTCCAGAAGGATCCCAAAGGATCTGCAGATCCCTGTCCCAGCCCTCCCGGGGGGATCCTGGCCTGGGGCTCTGCTGGGCTGAGTGGGAAATGGCGCTCGAACAGGGGCTGGGCTTTGTCCGGGATCCCCAGGGAATGGGAAAAGTTCACAGAATTCTCAGAATTCATGGAATTCACAGATTTCACAGAATTCACTGAATTAGTGGAATTAATGGAATTTTCAGATTTCAAAGAATTCACTAAATTCACAGAGTTCACAGGATTCACTGAATTAATGGAATTCACAGATTTCACAGAATTCACAGATTTCACAGAATTCACTGAATTCACTGAATTCACAGAATCCAGAGGGTCCCGGGACAGATTCCGGTGTCTAGAAGGATCCCAAAGGATCCCTGGGGCTGCAGATCCCTGTCCCAGCCCTCCTGGAGGGATCCTGGCCAGGGTGGCAAGTGACGCTCGAACAGGGGCTCAGCTCTGTCTGGGATCCCAATGGATCCCAGGAAACGGGGAAAGTTCACAGAATTCATGGAATTCTCAGAGTTCACAGAATTTACAGAATTACAGAGTTCACTGAATTCACAGAATTTGTAGAATTCTTAGAATTTACAGAGTTCACAAAGTTCACGGGATTCTTGGAATTCACAGAGTTCACAAAGTTCACGGGATTCTTGGAATTCACAGAGTTTGTAGAATTCTCAGAATTTACAGAATTCACAGAGTCTGCAGAATTCACGAAATTCATGGAATTCATAGAATTCATGGGATTCCCAGAATTTGCAGAATTCTCAGAATTCACGGAAGTCACAGAATTCAATGAATTTACAGAATTCATGGGATTCACTGAATTCACAGAGTTCACAGAATTAATGGAATTCACTGGATTCGCAGAGTTCATGGAATTAATGTAATGCATAGAATTTGTAGAATTCTCAGACTTTATAGAATTCACAGACTACAAAATTCACGGAATTTGCAGAATTCATGGAATTCACAGAATTTACAGAGTTCACAGAATTTGCAGAATTCACGGAGTTCACAGAATTCGTGGGATTCGCAGAATTCACATAAGTCATAGAATTCACTGAATTTGCAGAATTCATGGAATTCACAGAATTTGCAGAATTCACAGAATTTGCAGAATTCACAGAATTTGTAGAATTCTCAGAATTTACAGAATTCACAGAATTTGCAAAATTCACGGAATTTTCAGAATTCACGGAATTCACAGAATTTTCAGAATTCATGGAAGTCACAGAATGCACTGAATTCACAGAATTTGAGTTGTCCCTGGCGAGCCAGAGGCTGGGAGCTGAGGCTGGCAAAGTCCTGATCCAGATCCCACAGTGGGATCTCCCTGGGATGGGATGGGATGGGATGGGATGGGATGGGATGGGATGGGATGGGATGGAGCAGGAACATGGAGGGTTTTCCCTGTGGGATTTCCCTGTTCTGGCATGGGATTGGATTGAGCAGGAACACGGGGTTTTTCCCTGTGGGATATTGCTGTCCTGGGATGGGATGGAGCAGGAGCACAGGGGTTTTTCCCTGTGGGCTCTCCCTGAGGATGGAGGGTGATCCCAGCTCCTGCCTCCCGGCTGCCCCTGGCAGCGCTCCAGGCCACGCTGTGCCGGCAGCAGCGGGACGCGGAGCGGGAGCAGAGCCGGCTCCAGGAGGCTGTGGCTGACCTGGAGACCAGGCTGGGGGAGCGGGAGCAGCTCCTGGAGCAGGTGAGGCCCCGTCCCCGAGCTGTGGGTGTCACCTGAAGCGGTGGCTGTGTCCCTGTCCATGTCCCTGTCCTGTATCTGTGTCTGTGCCTGGATGGAGAAGCTTCCTGCTGGGATCCCCTCCTGGAGCTGTGTCCATGTCCCTGTCCCTGCTTGTGTCCCTGTCCTGTGCCTGTGTCCCTCTCTGTGTCTGTGTCCATGTCTGTGTCCCTGTTCCTATTCCTGCCTGTGTCCCCTGTCCATGTTCCTGTCCCTATCCATGGCCCTCTCCTTCTGTCCCTGTCTCCTGTCCCCATCTCTGTCCCTGTCCCTCTGTCCCTGTCTCCTGTCCCTGTTGCTGTTCATGTCTGTGTCCCATGTCCACATCCTGTGTCCCTGTCCCTATCCCCTGTCCCCATCCTGTCCCTATCCCCCATTCCCTGTCCCTGTCCCCATCCCACTCCTGATCTCTCCCCAGGAGCGCCGCTCCCCCTGTCCCTGTCCCCATCCCTGTCCCTGTCCCCATCCCTGTCCCCATCCCATTCTCGGTGCCTCCCCAGGAGCGCTGCTTCCAATATCCCTGTCCCTGTCTCCTGTCCCCCTTTCCTGTCCTTGTGTCCCTGTCCCCATGTCCCCATGTCCCTGTCCCCCTGTCCCCATGCCACTGCTCCCGTCCCCCCAGGAGCGCCGTCGCGCCGTGGCCGAGCGCAGCCGTGCGGATTCCCTGCGGGAGGCTCTGGAGGAGCAGCGCCGGCTCTCGGCTCAGCTGCTGGCCATGGAGAGGGCGGCGCTGGACGAGGCCAAGGTGAGCGGGGACAGGGCCCAGGTGAGCCCAAGGTGAGCAGGGACAGGCCCAGGTGAGCCCCAGGTGAGCGGGGACAGGGCCCAGGTGAGCCCCAGGTGAGCGGGGACAGGCCCAGGTGAGCCCCAGGTGAGCGGGGACAGGACCCAGGTGAGCCCCAGGGGAGCGGAGACAGGGCCCCAGGTGGGCCTCAGGTGAGCCTCAGGGGAGTCCCAGGTGAGCCCAGGTGAGCAGGGACACGCCCAGGTGAGCCCAAGTGAGCGGGGACATGCCCAGGTGAGCTCCAGGTGGGCGGGGACACGCCCAGGTGAGCCCCAGGTGAGTCCCAGGTGAGCCCAGGTGAGCGGGGACATGCCCAGGTGAGCCCCAGGTGGGTGGGGACACGCCCAAGGGAGCCCCAGATGGGCAGGGACACGCTCAGGGGAGCCCCAGGTGAGCAGGGACCGGGCCCAGGTGAGCTCCAGGTGAGCAGGGACCGGGCCCAGGTGAGGCCCAGGTGAGCAGGAACAGCCCCAGGTCAGCCCCAGGTGAGCCCCGAGCAGGGAGGGGCTGCGGCTTCCCCAGGGAACCACTGGGGGATGTCGGGGTGGGGGCCTGGACCCGCTCTGGGAGGGACTGGGGTGGGGAGGGGGCTCAGAACCAGCCAGGACCGGGAAAAGGGCTCAGGACGAGCCAGGATGGGAGTGGGACCAGGAAAGGGGCTCAGAACCAGCCAGGTCAAGTCCTCTGGATGCCCACACGGGGCCGGAGCAGCCTCTGGAATTTCGCTCTGTGAGCGGCAGGGCCAGGCTGCAGGAGGGCAAACCCAGCTCCTGGGGCTGCAGGAGGGCAAACCCCACACCTGAGGCTGCAGGAGGGCAAACCCAGCTCCTGGGGCTGCAGGAGGGCAAACCCAGCTCCTGGAGCTGTCCCCGGTCCCGCAGGGCTCGGGGCTGGAACGGGCTCAGAACCAGCCAGGATGGAAACTGGAAGGGGTTCAGAACCAGCTGGGTGAGAGTGGGACTGGAAGAGGGGCTCGGGACCAGCCAGGACAGGGAAAGGGGCTCAGAACCGGGTGGCATGGGAGCAAGGCTTGGAGCTGGAAGGGAAAAGGGCTCAGGGCTGGAAGGGGCTCAGAACCAACAGGATGGGATCTGGAAGGGGCTCAGAACCAGCAGGATGGGATCTGGAAGGGGCTCAGAACCAACAGGATGGGATCTGGAAGGGGCTCAGAACCAACAGGATGGGATCTGGAAGGGGCTCAGAACCAGCAGGATGGGATCTGGAAGGGGCTCAGAACAGGCCAGGTCGAGCCCTCTGGATGCCCACACGGGGCTGGAGCTCCCGGGCTGGAGCAGCCTCTGGAATTCCCCTCTGTGAGCGGCAGGGCCGGGCTGTAGGAGGGCAAACGCCGCGGGAAGCGGCTCCTGGAGCTGTCCCCGGTCCCGCAGGCAGCGTGGCTGGAGGAGCAGCGGGCGGAGCTCCGGGAGCGCTCCGAGGAGCGGCGGCGCCTGGCGGCCGCGTGGACCGAGCTCCGGCAGCGGGAGCGGCTGGGCCGGGAGCGGGACGAGCAGCACCGGGAGCGCGCCCTGGGCCTGGACACGGCGCTGAGGAGCCTGGCCAAGGTCCCCGTGGGCACCCGGGGTTCCTAAACCACCTTCTCCTCCTCCCGCTGCTCCAAAGGACGGGACAGGTGAGGTTTGTTGTCCCCGCAAAGGATCAGGCAGAGCTGAAGTTCCGGAGCAGGGAGCTGAGATCCAAGGAGGAGCAGCTGGCCAGGGACAGGGAGGAGCTGGAGGAGGCCTGGAGGGAGCTGAGGCTGGAGAAGGAGAAGGTTCTGAGGGCTGAGCAGCGGCTGCAGGAGCGGGAGGAGGAGATCCGCGAGCTGGCCGAGGTAAACGGAGCATTGGGGGTGGAACTGACAGAGCTGAGCTGGGGCTCCACATCCCCCAAACTGGGGCTCCACATGCCCCCAAACTGGGGCTCCACATCCCCCAAACTGGGGCTCCACATCCCCCAAACTGGGGCTCCACATCCCCCTGAGCCATGCCTGGGTCCTGTTCCCTGTGTCCGTGCTATTCCCCCATCCCAGTGCCAATCCCAGTCCTGGTGCCATTCCCTGTCCCCGTCCCATTCCCTGTTCCAGTCCCTTTCCCAGTGCCATTCCCTATCCCAGTGCTGTTTCCTCATTCCAGTCCCATTCCCTGTCCCTGTCCTGGTCCCATTCCCGATCCCATTCCCTGTTCCTTTCTCCATCCCAGTCCTGTTCCCAGTCCATTCCCCTGTCCTGGTCCTGTTCCCATTCCCAGTCCCATTCTCCCATCCCGATGCTGTTCCCTGTCCCTGTCCCAGCCTCAGTCCCGTTCCACATTTCCGGTCTCATTCCTGTCCCCGTTCCCCATCCCGTTCCCCGTCCCATTCCCCGTTCCCATCCCTGCTCCCCATTCCTGTTCCCGTCCCCGTTCATTGTTCCCCATCCCATTCCCGTTCCCCATCCCATTCCTGATCCTGTTCCCTGTCCTATTGCCATTCCCATTCCCATTCCCCTCCTCATCCCCATTCCCCATTCCCATTCCCCATTCCCTGTTCCCATTCCTGTTCCCAGTCCCTGTTCCCCATTCCCATCCCTGATCCCGTTCCCGTTCCTGTTCCCGTTGTCGCAGCGCTCAGTGCAGCAGCAGCAGGAGGGGCTGCCCCATTCCCTGTTCCCATTCCCCATCCTCATTCCTGTTCCCATTCCCCATTCCCATTCCCCATTCCCATTCTCCCCTTCCCCATCCCCATCCCCATCCCCATTCCCATTCCCCCATTCCCCATTCTCATTCCCCCATTCCCATTCCCATTCCCCATTCCCATTCCCCCATTCCCATTCCCATTTCCCATTCCCATCCCCATCCCCATTCCCATTCCCCATTCCCATTCCCCATTCCCATTCCCCATTCCCATTCCCCATTCCCATTCTCCCCTTCCCCATCCCCATCCCCATCCCCATCCCCATTCCCATTCCCCATTCCCATTCCCCCATTCCCATTCCCCCATTCCCATTCCCATTCCCCATTCCCATCCCCATCCCCATTCCCATTCCCCATTCCCATTCCCCATTCCCATCCCCATTCCCGTTCCCCATTCCCCATCCCCATCCCCATTCCCATTCCCCCATTCCCCATTCCCATCCCCATCCCCATTCCCATCCTCATTCCCGTTCCCTGTTCCCATTCCCGTTCCCGTTGCAGCGCTCGGCGCAGCAGGAGGGGCAGCCCCATTCCCCATTCCCCATTCCCCATTCCCATTCCTGTTGTCGCAGCACTCGGCGCAGCAGCAGCAGGACGGGCAGCCCCATTCCCATTCCCAATC
The DNA here is from genome assembly GCF_027887145.1 of Ammospiza caudacuta. Classification (NCBI taxonomy): domain Eukaryota; kingdom Metazoa; phylum Chordata; class Aves; order Passeriformes; family Passerellidae; genus Ammospiza; species Ammospiza caudacuta. The sequence continues at coordinate 2,003,974 of NC_080621.1, read as the reverse complement.
CCATTCCTGTTTTCCCGGTGCAGCGCTCGGCGCAGCAGCAGCAGGACGGGCAGCGGGCGCTGCGGGAGGCTCGCAGGACGCAGCAGGAGCAGCGGCAGCGGCTGCAGGAGCTGCAGGAGCAGCAGGAGCGGCTGCGGCAGCAGGAGCAGCGCCTCACACAGGCAAATACCCCCTCATTCCCTGGAAATCACCCTGGAAAATCCCCCCTCACTCCCAGAAAATCCTCTTCCCCAGAAAATCCCCCCTCCCAGAAAATCCCCTTTCTGAAAATCACCCCAGAAAATCCCCACGGAAAATACCCCGTCCCAGAAAATACCCCCTTCTTCCCTGAATATCCCCCAGGAAAATCCTCCCTCCCCAGAAAATCCCCCTTCCATAATTCCCACATTTCCCATTCCCACATTTCCCCTTTCCACATTTCCCATTCCCACGTTTCCCACATGCCCCACATTCCCACCTTTCCCATTCCTTCATTTCCCACCTGTCCCATTCCCAGTATTCCATTCCTACCTTTCGCATTTCCACCTTTCCCTTTCCCACATGATCACCTTTTCTATTCCCACATTTCCCCTTTCCAAATTTCCCATCTTTCCCACATTCCCCGCATTCCCACCTTTCCCATTTCCCACCATTCCATTCCCACCTTTCCCTTTCGCACATTCCCCATTTCCACATTTCCCACATTTCCCATTCCCACCTTTTCCACATTCCCCATTCCCACCTGTCCTATTCCCACCATTCCATTCCCACCTTTCCCATTCCCCACATTCCCACCTTTCCCACATTTCCCACCTGTCCCATTCCCACCTTTCCCATTCCCACATTTCCCACATTCCCCATTCCCACATTCTCCACATTCCCACCTTTCCATTCCCACATTTCCCACATTCCCACCTTTCCACCTGTCCAATTCCCACCATTCCATTCCCACCTTTCCCTTTCCCACATTCCCACCTTTCCATTCCCACATTTCCCCTTTCCAAATTTCCCATTCCCACATTCCCCGCATTTCCCATTCCCACCTTTTCCATATTCCCCATTCCCACCTGTCCTGTTCCCAGCATTCCATTCCCACCTTTCCCATTCCTACCTTTCCCACATTTCCCACCTGTCCCATTCCCATCTTTCCTATTCCCATGTTTCCCACATTCCCACCTTCCCCATTCCCACATTTCCCTTTCCCACATTCCCTATTCCTGCCTTTCCCATTCCCCACATTTCCCACCTTTCCCACATTTCCCATTCCCATCTTTCCCACATTTCCCACATTTCCCATTCCCACATTTCCCACATTCCCACCTTTCCCATTCCCACCTGTCCCATTTCCCACATCCCCATTCCCACCTTTCCCATTCCCTCATTTCCCACCTGTCCCATTCCCAGTATTCCATTCCTACCTTTCGCATTTCCCACATTCCCCATTCCCACCATCCCATCCCATCCCATCCCATCCCATCCCATCCCGTTCCCGTTCCCGTTCCCGTTCCCGTTCCCGTTGTTGCAGGGCCGGCGCAGCCTGGAGCGGCAGCGGGAGCAGCTCCGGGAGCTGCAGGAGGAGCTGGGCCCCGCCCTGGGGACAGGGACAGGGACACTGCCAGGGACGGGGACAACGCTGGGGACACCTCTAGGTATGGGGACACTGCTGGGGACAGGGACAGCGCTGGGGACAACGCTGGAGACACTGCCAGGAACAGGGACACCTCTGGGTATGGGGACACTGCTGGGTATGGGGACAGCCCTGGGGACACTGCTGGGGACAGGGACAGTGCTGGGGACAGGGACAATGCTGGGGACAGCCCTGGGGACAGCACTGGTTATGAGGACACCGCTGGGGACACTGCCAGGGACGGGGACACTCCTGGGGACACTGCCGGGTATGGGGACACTGCTGGGGACAGGGACAATGCTGGGGACACGGCCAGGGACACTACTGGGTATGGGGACACTGCTGAGTATGGGGACGGGGACAGCGCTGGGGACACTGCCAAGGATGGGGACACTGCTGGGAACAACACTGGGGACACCACTGGAGACACTGCTGGGGACAGGGGCAGCATGGGGACAGGGACAGCATGGGGACACCACTGGCCACACTGCTGGGGACAGGGGCAGCATGGGGACAGGGACAGCATGGGGACAGGGACAGTGCCCATCAGCACACTGGGTGAGGCTCAGCCCTGCGGGGCCGTTTTTGGGATCCTCATGGGCTGGGGGTGCAGGGTGGGGTGAGGTGGGAGGCGCTGCTGGGGGACACTGGGGACAGGGACACTCTGCTGTCCCCTCCTGCAGGGGCTCTGGGGACATTGGGGACAGGGACACTCTGCTGTCCCCTCCTGCAGGGGCTCTGGGGACATTGGGGACAGGGACACTCTGCTGTCCCCTCCTGCAGGGGCTCTGGGGACATTGGGGACACTCCTTGGGGACAGGGAAACTCTGCTGTCCCCTCCTGCAGGGGCTCCAGTGGCCCTGGGGACACTCCTGGGGGACATTGGGGACAGGGACACTCTGCTGTCCCCTCCTGCAGACTCTCCCGGGTTCCTGCCAGCCCTGGGGACTCTCCTTGGGGACAGCGGGGACAGCGCGGCCGCGCTCTATGGACACGTCCTGCTGCTGAAACACCGCGCCAGGATGGTGGGGACGGGACTGGGAATGGGACTGGGGGAACTGGGAATGGGGGAGAAGGGTTTGGGATTGTGGGAGAGGGTTTGGGATTGTGGGAGAGGGTTTGGGATTGTGGGAGAGGGTTTGGGTTTGTGGGGAAAGGGTTTGGGATTGTGGGGAAAGTGTTTGGGATTGTGGGAGAGGGTTTGGGATTGTGGGGAAAGGGTTTGGGATTGTGGGAGAGGGTTTGGGATTGTGGGAAAGGGTTTGGGATGGGAGGGAAAGGGTTTGGGATTGGGGAAAGGGTTTGGGATTGGGGAAAGGGTTTGGGATTGTGGGAAAGGGTTTGGGATTGGGGAAAGGGTTTGGGATTGGGGAAAGGGTTTGGGACAGTCTGGGAAAGGGTTTGGGATTGGGGAAAGGGTTTGGGACTGGGGGAAAGGGTTTGGGATTGGGGAAAGGGTTTGGGATTGTGGGAAAGGGTTTGGAGTTGTTGGAAAGGGTTTGGGATTGGGGAAAGGGTTTGGGACAGTCTAGGAAAGGGTTTGGGATTGTAGGGAAAGGGTTTGGGATTGTGGGAAAGGGTTTGGAGTTGTTGGAAAGGGTTTGGGATTGTGGGAAAGGGTTTGGAGTTGTTGGAAAGGGTTTGGGATTGTAGGGAAAGGGTTTGGGATTGTGGGAAAGGGTTTGGGATTGGGGAAAGGGAAAGGGACTGGTGGGAAAGGGTTTGGGATTGTATGAGAGAGGTTTTGGGGTTGTTGGAAAGGATTTGGGATTGTCTGGGAAGAGATTTGGGATTGTAGGGAAGGGTTTGTGCCCAGCTGGGTGGGGCTGGGCTGCTCAGGCGCTCGGAACGTTCTGGAAGGCCTGGGATGCCCAGGCTGGCTCAGCCCCGGCCCTCTGTCCCTCAGGATCACGATTTCCTGCAGAGCGAGCGGCTCTTCCTCGACAGCCTCAAAAAAGGGCCCTGACCACAAATGGAGCTTTGTAAAAATAAAAATAAAAATAAAAATATTTATTTATTTATTTACCTTCCCGTCTGGACAGGGGAAATGGGGCTTTGGGAAAATAAAAATAAAATAAATTTTTTTTTTTAAAAATTCCCTGCTGAGAACCTTCCCGTCTGCACAGGGGAAATGGGGCTTTGGGAAAATAAAAATATAAAATAGTTATTATTATTATTATTATTATTATTATTATTATTATTATTATTATTATTATTATTATTATTATTATTATTAATTTTTATTTATTTATTCTCCCTGCTGAGAACCTTCCCGTGTGTACAGGGGATATGGAGCTTTGGAAAAATAAAGATACAAATAAAATATAAAAATAACTGTAACTGTAAATATAAATATAAATATAAATATACCTAAATATAAATGTAAATATATATAAATATAAAGTTCCCTGCTGAGAACCTTCGCCCATTCACAAGGAGAAAAATTGAGTTTTATAAAAATTTAAAAATAAAAATAAAAACCCCATAAAGATAAACATACACATAAACTAAAACTAAAATTAAAATAAAATCAAAATCAAAATCAAATCATTTCTCTGCTGAGAACTTTGTTTACATACAGAAAAATAGATTTTTGTAAAAATAAAAATTAAAAAAATAAAAATAAATTCCCTGCTGAGAAGCTTCCCCTGTTTGCAAACAGGGATTTTTCAGATAAAAATTATTTTGGGGTGAAAATGGGAATTTCAGGATGGGAATTTTAGGATGGGGGTTTTGGGATATTTTGGGATAGGAAATTTTGGGATGGGGCTTTTGGGATATTTTGGGATGGGAATTTTGGGAATGGAATTCGATGATGGGGATTTTGGGATGGGGCTTTTGGGGTATTTTGGGATGGGAGTTTTGGGATGGGAATTTTTGGGATAGAAATTTTTGGGATAGGGATTTTAGGATGGGAGTTTTGGGATGTTTTGGGATGGGAATTTTTGGCATGGGGATTTTGGGAATGGAATTCTGGAATGGGAATTTTAGGATGGGAGTTTTTGGCATATTTGGGGATATTTTGGGGCGGGAATTCTGTGAAGGGAATTATGGGATGGGAATTCTGGGATGGGAATTTTGGGATGGGGATTTTGAGAATGCAATTCTGGGGTGCGAATTTTGGTATGGGGATTTTTGGATATTTTGGGATGGGAATTCTGTGAAGGGATTTTTGGGATGGGAATTTTGGGATGACGATTTTGGAATGGGATTTTTGGGATGGGGATTTTGAGAATGCAATTCTCGGATGGGAACTTTGGGATGGGGATTTTGGGAGATTTTGGGATGGGATTTTTGGTTCGGGATTTTTGGGACGGGATTTCGGTCTGGGAGCTTTTGGGATGATTTAGGATGGGGTTTTTGGGATGGGATTTTTGGGATGACAATTTCGGGATGGGATTTTTGGGACGGGGATTTCTGGGACCGGGATTTTGTTCCGGGGGTTCCCGGCATTGCCCGAGGCCGCCCCGGAGCCTCCGCGGCCGTTCCGCTCCCCCCCGGCCCCCCCCCCGGTTCCACCGCCCTGTGACGGCGCCGGGCGGAACCGGGGCCGCTCTGTGACGTCATCCCCGGCCCGGCGGGACCGTCGGGACCGGGGGGGACCCTCGGGGAGCCTCGGGCGCTGCCGCTGTCCCCTGGCCCAGCCATGGCTCCGCTCTGGCTCCTGCTGCTCCTGCTGGCCGCGCCCGCCCGCGCCACCTGGGACTCGTGCGAGTGGGTGACACCCCAGGGTCCCCGAGGGCACCTGAGGGTCCCCAAGGTCGCCTGAGTGTCCCTGAGGGTGTCCCGAGGGTCTCCAAGGTCTCCTGAGTGTCCCCGAGGTCACCTGAGGGCGTCCCCAGGGTCCCCCGAAGGTCCCCGAGGTCACCTGAGGATCCCCGAAGGTCCCCGAGGTTGTCCCGAGGGTCCCCAGGGTTACCTGAGGGTCCCCTGAGTGTCCCCAGGGTCCCCAAGGTCCCCGAGGTCACCACAGCCCAGGGGGGGTCGCAGCCCCGTGCCCGTGCCAGGCTCTGGCACCACCAAGGGGACACGTGTGGCACTGGGGGTTCCTGTCCCGTGTCGGGGGTCCCCTTGTCCCTGTCTCCCTGTCGCCGTGTCGGGGTGTCCCTGTCCCTGTCCAGTGTCACGGTTCCTCTCCCCATCTTGGGGGTCACTGTCCCCGTGTCTCTGTCCCTGTGTCCCTGTCCCTTCCCGATGCCAGAGCGTCACTGTCCCCATGTTGCAGTGTCACTGTCCCTGTGTCCCCGTGTCCCTGTTACTGTCACAGCCCAGGGCTGGCACAGCCGGTCAGGCAGAGCCGGTGGGCACAGTCACGTCCCCGGGTGATGTCCCTGCCCCCGTGTCACCATCCCTGTCCCTGTCCCTGTCCCTGCCCCTGTCCTGGTGTCAGGTGTCCCTGTCCCGTGTCGCGGTCCCAGTCCCTGCTCCTGTCCCATCTGTCCCTGTCCCCATCCCTGTCCCTGTCCCTGTCCCTGTCCCTCTGTCCCCATGCCTGTCCCTGTGTCCCTCTGTCCCTGTCCCCACGTCTGTCCCTGTCCCATCCCTGTCCCCGTGTCTGTCCCTGTCCCCTCTGTCCCTGTCCCCGTGTCTGTCCTTGTCCCCACATCTGTCCCTGTCCCCCCCAGCGGTACGTGCGGTCTCCAGCCCATGGCCGAGGAGTTCGGCGGCGGCTCCGGGCCGGTTCCCGGGGCCTGGCCGGGGCTGGCGAGCATCCAGGACCCGCTGCGGGCTGGCAGCGGCCACGTCTGCGGCGGGAGCCTGATCGCGCCCGGCTGGCTGCTGACCGCGGCGCGCTGCCTGCCCCGGTGAGCCGGGATAGACCCGGGATAGGCTGGGGTGGGACTGGGATGAGTCTGGCATGGAGTGGGATGGGCCGGGATGGACTGGGATGGGTCTGGGATGGTTCCAGGATGGCCCAGGGCGAGCCAGGGTGGGACTGGGTGGGACCAGGATGGGCTGGGATGGGCCTGATCACCCCCGGCTGGCGGCTGACCGCTGCCCACTGCCTGCCCCGGTGAGCCGGGATAGACCCGGGACAGACACGGGATGGGACCAGGATGGGGTGGGATGGGCTGGGGTGGGCTGGGGTTTGCCCAGGATGGGCCGGGATGGACCCAGGATAGTCCCAGGGGGCTCTAGGATGAGCTGGGATGGGCAAGGATGAGCGTGGGATGGGTCTCGGATGGACTTGGGATGGGCCAGGGTGGGACTGGGATAGACCCGGGATGGGCTGGGCTGGGCTGGGATGGGACCAGGATGGGCTGGGATGGGCCAGGATAGACCCGGGATGGGCTGGGATGGGACCAGGATGGGCTGGGATGGGCCAGGATAGACCTGGGATGGGCTGGGATGGGACCAGGATGGGCTGGGATGGGCCAGGATAGACGCGGGGTGGGCTGGGATGGGACCAGGATGGGCTGGGATGGGCCAGGATAGACCCGGGATGGGCTGGGATGGGCTGGGATGGGCTGGGATAGGCTGGGGTAGGCTGGGATGGGCTGGCATGGGCTGGCATGGGCTGGCACGGCCTCAGGGGCCTTTGGGATAATCCTGGGATGGACCAGGATGGCTGGGATGGATCTGGGATGGACTGGGCTGGGATAGGCTGGGATGGGTCTAGGATGGATCCGGGATGGGCGAGGATGGGACCAGGATGGACCCGGGATAGGCTGGGATGGACTGGGATGGGCTGGGATAGGCTGGGATGAACCAGATAGGCTGGGATGGCCTCGGGGGGCTTTGGGGTTATCTGGGATGGACTCAGGGGGGCTTCAGGAGGGCCCAGGGACGGCTCTGGGATGGGGTGGGATGGTGTGGGATGACTCTGGGATGATCTGGGATGGCCCTGGGGGGCTCTGGGATGGCTCTGAGATGATCCAGGATAATCTGGGATGACCTGGGATGATCTGGGATGGCCTCGGAATGACCTCGGGAAGATCTGGGATTATCAGGGATGGTCCGGGATGGTCTGAGATGGACCTGGGATGGTCTGGAATTATCTAGGAGGTTCCAGGATGGCCTTGGTGGGCTCCGAGATGGCCCTGGCATGATCTGGGATAATCTGGGATGGTCCAGGGTGATCTGGGATGGCGACGGGGGCTTTGAGATGGACCTGGGATGATCTGAGATGGTCCTGGCATGATCTGGAATTATCTGGGAGGTTCCAGGATGGCCTTGGGGGGCTCCGAGATGGCCCCGGGATGATCCGGGATAATCTGGGATGGTCCAGGATGATCTGGGATGGCCACGGGATGACCTCAGGAGGCTCTGGGAGGCTCAGGGATGGCACTGAGGAGCTTTGGGATGGTCCTGGGATGCTGCAGGAAGGTTCCGGGGACTCTGGGATGATCCGGGATGTTCTGGGACGGCTGTGGGATGTTCTGGGATGATCCAGAATGGCCTCAGGAAGGTCCTGGGATAACCTTGGGAAGCTCCAGGATGATCTGGGATGGTCTGGGATGGCCCTGGGGGACTCCAGGATGGCCCTGGGATGATCCAGGATGCTCTGGGATGATCTGGAATGGCCCCAGGATGCCCTTGGGATGACCTGGGATGCTCTGAGATGGCTCTGGGGGGCTTTGGGATGGTCCAGGATGCTCTGGGATGGCCTTGGGATGATCTGGGATGATCTGGGATGACCTGGGATGATCTTGGACGCTTCCGGGATGATCTGGAATGGCCCCAGGATGGCCCTGGGTTGGTCTCGAGATGACCTCGGGAAGATCTGGGATTATCAGGGATGATCTGTGATGGCCCTGGGATGATCGAGGATAGCCCTGGGGGGGCTCTGGGATGGCCCTGGGATGGTCCAGGATTATCTGGGAGGCTCCAGGATGGCCCTGGGCGGCTCCGAGGTGGCCCCGGGATGGTCTCAGGATGATCTGGGATGGTCCAGGATGATCCCAGGAGGCTCCGGGATGGTGCCAAAAGAGCTTTGAGGTGGTCCTGGGAAGACCCAGGATGGCCCCAGGGTGCTTTCAGGTGATCCAGGATGACCTGGGATGCTCTGAGATGGCTCTGGGGGGCTTTGGGATGACCTGGGATGATCTGGGATGACCCGAGATGGCTCCAGGATGATCTGGGATGGCCATGGGGGCTTTGGGATGGATCTGAGATGGACCTGGGATGGTCTTGGGGGGTCCAGGAGGTGCTGGGAAGCTCCGGGGGGCCCCGGAACAATCTTGGGATGCTCCAGGATGGCCCTAGGGAGTTTTGGGGTGATCCAGAATGATCCGGGATGCTCTGAGATGGCTCTGGGGGGCTTTGGGAGGGCCCTGGGATGGTCTGGGATGACCCGGGATGGCCCCGAGGAGCTCCGGGATGATCTGGGACAGACCCGGGATGCTCCAGGATGGTCTGGGATGGCCTTGGGGAGTTCTGGGATGATCCAGGATAATCTGGGATGATCTTGGACGCTCTGGGATGATCTGGGATGACCTTGGATGCTCTGAGATGGCTCTGGGGGGCTTTGGGATGGCCCTGGGATGATCTGGGATGGCCCCAGGATGGCCCTGGGGGACTCTGGGATGGCCCTGAGATGACCCGGGATAATCTGGGATGTCCTCGGGATGGCCCTGGGACTCTCCGGGGTGATCTGGAATGGTCCCAGGACGGCCCCAGGGATGCTCTGTCCCGGCCCCCCCCCCGTTACCCCCGGTGTCCCGGTTGCTCTCAGCCACCCCTCACGGTGCCCCGGGTGGTCTCAGCCATCCCTCCATTACCCCCCGGTGTCCCAGTTGGTCCCAGCTGCCCCTCACGGTGCCCCCGGTGTCCCGGGCAGTCCCAGCTCCCCCTCACGGTGTCCCGGTTGCTCTCAGCCACCCCTCTGCCACCCCCGGTGGTCCCGGTTGGTCCCACCGGCCCCTCACGGTGTCCCGGTGGTCCCAGCTCCCCTGACGGTGCTCCCGGTGTCCCGGTTACTCTCAGCCGCCCCTCCGTTACCCACGGTGCTCCCGGTGCTCTCAGCTCTCCCTCACCACCCCCGGTACTCCCGGTTGGTCCCAGCGGCCCCTCACGGTGTCCCGGTTGCTCTCAGCTCCCCTGACGGTGCTCCCGGTGTCCCCAGGAACGTCACCGCCTGCCGGGTGGTTCTGGGCGCCGCCGACCTGAGCGACCCCGGGCCCGAGGCTCAGGTGCGGCGGGTGCTGCGGGCGCGGCTGCACCCGGGGCTGGACGTGGCGCTGCTGCAGCTGCAGCCGCCGGCGCGGTGCAGCGACTTCGTGCAGCTGGGCTGCGTCAGCCGGGCCGCGAAACAGCGGGGCACGGAGGGCATCGGGCCCTGCTACACCGCGGGCTGGGCACCGCTGGCGGGCACAGGTGAGAAATGAGGGGTGGGATGGGCACAGGTGAGTGCCAGGTGTGTCTGAGCTGGGCACAGGTGAATGCCAGGTGTGCCCCAGGTGTGTCTGAGCTGGGCAGAGCGGCACGGAGGGCATCGGGCCCTGCTACACCGCGGGGCACAGGTGAGCAATGAGGGTTGGGCTGGGCAGCGGGGCACCGAGGGCATCGGGCCGTGCTACACTGCAGGGTGGGCACCGCTGGCGGGCACAGGTGAGTGCCAGGTGAGTCTGAGGTGTGTCTGAGCTGGGCACAGGTGAGTGCCAGGTGGGGCACAGGTGTGTCTGAGCTGGGCAGCGGGGCACTGAGGGCATCGGGCCGTGCTACACCGCGGGGTGGGCACCGCTGGCGGGCACAGGTGAGTGCCAGGGGGCACAGGTGAGTGCCAGGTGTGTCTGAGATGGGCACAGGTGAGTGCCAGGTGTGTCTGAGGTGGGCAGTGCAGCACAGAGGGCATCGGGCCGTGCTACACTGCGGGGTGGGCCCCACTGGCGGGCACAGGTGAGAAATGAGGGGTGGGATGGGCACAGGTGAGTCTGAGCTGTGTCTGAGCTGGGCACAGGTGAGTGCCAGGTGGGGCACAGGTGTGTCTGAGCTGGGCAGCGGGGCACTGAGGGCATCGGGCCGTGCTACACCGCGGGGTGGGCACCGCTGGCGGGCACAGGTGAGTGCCAGGTGTGTCTGAGGTGGGCACAGGGCAGTGCCAGGTGGGGCTGAGCTGGGGCAGGGCCACCGTGAGCAATGATGGGGAATGGGGGCACAGGTGAGCAATGGGGGAGAATGGGGGCACAGGGGAGTGCCAGGCATGTCTGAGCTGGGCACAGGTGAGCAATGGGTGGGCTGAGCTGGGCACAGGTGAGCAGCAGGTGTGTCTGAGATGGGGCTGGGGGTCCGTGGTGGGAACAGGGCAGTGCCAGGGGGGTGGGATGGGCACAGGTGGGGGTCAGGTGGGGCTGAGCTGGGGCTGAGGGGGCACAGGTGAGTGCCGGGGGACGATGGGGGTCACAGGTCAGTGCCAGGTGTGTCTGAGGTGGGCACAGGTGAGTGCCAGCTGTGTCTCTGTGTCAGGTTAAAATCCCATCATGGTCTCAGGTCTGTCCTGAGGGTGGGCTGGGGTCCCTGGGATGGGGGCTGGGGTCCCACAGAAGACACAGGTGTGCCCAGGTGTGTCCCAGGTGTACCCAGGGGTGCCCAGGTGTGGGGCAGGTGTATCCCAGATGTGCCCAGGTGTATCCCAGGTGTATCCCAGGTATGCCCAGGTGTGCCCAGGTGTGCCCAGGGTGTGTCCCAAGGGTGCCAGGTGTACCCCAGGAATGCCCAGGTGTGCCCCGGGTATATCCCAGGTATCCCCAGGTGTATCCCAGGTGTGCCCAGGTGTGCCCCCGTGTCCCAGGTGTCCAAGGTGTATCCCAGGTATCCCCAGGTGTGCCCAGGGTGTGTCCCAAGTGTGCCAGGTGTACCCAGGTGTGTCCCCAGTTGTGTCCAGGTGTATCCCAGGTGTCCCCAGGTGTGTCCCCAGGTGTGCCCAGCTGTGCCCGGTTCTGGCTCTCACGCCCCGGCCCCGCCCCCAGCCCCGCCCCGGGAGGTGATGCGGGAGGCGCAGGTGCGGCTGCTCCCGCCCGAGCTCTGCGACAGCGCCGGGAGCGCGGCCCCGCCCCAGGTGTGCGCGGAGCACCCGCGGGGCGGCTCCGACACCTGCCAGGTGAGCCCGGCCCCGCCCCCGAGCCCCGCCCCTCAGCCGGAGCCCCGCCCCGTTCCCGTTCCCCACCTGGGTCCCGTGTCCCGGTGCCAACCCCTGTGCCAGTTCCAATCCCAATCCCGATCCCGATCCCGACCCTGGTGCCAGTTCCAATCCCAGTCCCAATCCCAATCCTGATCCCAGTCCTAATGCCAGTCCCATTTCCGATCCCAATGCCGATCCCAGTGCCAGTACCAATCCCAATCCCGATCCCAGTCCTAATCCCAGTCCCAGTCCTGGTCCCCATCCCCATCCCGAACCCAGGCCCAATCCCTGTCCCAATCCCTGTCCCTGTCCCAATCCCTGTCCTAATCCCAATCCTGATTCCAGTCCTAATCCCAGTCCCAACTCCAGTCCCGATCCCCATCCCGATCCCGGTGCCAGTTGCAATCCCAATCCCAGCCCCGATTCCAATCCTGATCCCGATCCTCATCCCAGTCCGGGTCCCGATCCCCATCCTGATCCTGATCCCGGTGCCAATCTCCATCCCAGCCCCGTTCCCGTTCCCGTTCCCATTCCCTGCCTGGGTCCTGTGTCCCGGGGCTGCCATCCCAACTCCGGTGCCAATCCCAATCCCAGTCCCGGTGCCAATCCCGATCCCAATCCTGACCCTGGTGTCAGTTCCAATCCTGATCCCAATCCCGATCCCAATCCCAATCCCAGTACCAGTTCCAATCCTAATCCCAGTCCCAGCTCCGGTCCTAATCCCAATCCCGGTCTCGGTCCCAGTTCCAATCCCAATCCCCATCCCAATCCTGATCCTGGTCCTAATCCCAGTCCCAGTCCCGAATCCCCATCCCTATCCCGGTGCCAGTTCCAATCTCAATCCTAATCCCAATCCTGACTCCAGCCCTAATCCCAGTCCCAGCTCACATCCTGATCCCCATCCCAATCCCGGTGCCAGTTCCAATCCCAGTCCCAATCTCGATTCCCCTCCTGATCCTGATCCCGCCCCTTTTCTGTGTCCCGGGGCTGCCGTCCCAGTCCCAGTCCCAATCCCGGCCTCAGTCCTAATCCCAGTCCCAATCCCGGCCTCAGTCCTAATCCCAGTCCCAATCCTCATCCCAATCCCGATGCCGGTCCCGGTGCCAATCTCGATCCCAGCCCCGTTCCCATTCCCGTTCCCATTCTCTGCCTGAGTCCCGTGTCCCGGGGCTGCCATCCCGATCCCGGTGCCAATCCCGGTGCCAGTTCCAATCTCAGTCCTAATCCCAATCCTGACTCCAGCCCTGATCCCAGTCCCAGCTCCGGTCCTGATCCCCACCCCGATTCCAGTGCCAGTTGCAATCCCAGTCCCAATCTCGGTTCTACTCCCGATCCTGATCCCGCCCCTTTTCTGTGTCCTGGGGCTGCCGTCCCAGTCCCAATCCCAATCCCGGCCATGGTTCCAATCCCAGTCCCAATCCCAGCGCCAGTCCCAATCCCAATCCCGGCCCCGATTCCAATCCCGATCCCAGTCCCGGTGCCAATCTCGATCCCAGCCC
>NC_080621.1:1545818-1677809 GCF_027887145.1 Ammospiza caudacuta | reverse complement strand
GAAAAATGAGAATAAACCAGGGGAAAAATGGGGAAAAAATGAGAATAAAACAGGAGAAAAAACAGGGGGAAAAATGGGGAAAAATTAGAATAAAACAGAGGAAAAATGGGGAAAAATGGGGGAAAATTGGGGGAAAATGGGGAAAAATGAGAATAAAACAGGGGGAAAATGGGGAAAAATGGGGAAAAATGAGAATAAAACAGGGAAAAATTGGGGAAAAAATGAGAATAAAAGAGGGGGAAAATTGGGGAAAAATGAGAATCAACCAGGGAAAAATGGGGAAAAAATGAGAATGAAAAAGGGGAAAAAACGGGGAAAAAATGGGGAAAAATGAGATTAAAACAGGGAAAAAATGGGAAAGATGGGAATAAATCAGGGGGAAAATGGGGAAAAAATGAGAATAAAACAGGAGAAAAAACAGGGAAAAATGAGGAAAAATGAGAATAAAACAGGGAAAAAATTGGGGAAAAAATGGGGAAAAATGAGAATTAACCAGGAAAAAATGAGAATGAAACAGGGAAAAAATGGGGAAAAAATGGGGAAAAATGAGAATAAAACAGGGAAAAAAATTGGGGGAAAATGAGAATAAAACAGAGGAAAAATGGGGAAAAATGAGAATAAAACAGGGGAAAAATGGGGAAAAATGAGAATAAATCAGGGGAAAAATGAGAATAAAACGGGGGAAAATGGGGAAAATTGGGAAAATCGAAATAATCCAAAATGAAAATAGCACAGGAAAATAAAATGGGGTTTTAAGGGAAAAAAAATTGATTTTTTAGGGGATTTGGAGGGGAAAAATTTGATTTTTGGGGATTCTAAGGGAAAAAAAATTGATTTTATTTTTTTAATGTTAAAGGAAAAGCCAATTTGATTTTGGGGGGATTTTAAGGGGAAAAAATCGATTTTTGGGGAAATTTTCAAGGAAAAATTCGATTTTTTGGGGGAATTTTAAGGGATTTTTTTAAATTTTAAAAGGAAAAAAAATTTATTTTTAAGGGGAAAAAAATTTCAATTTTTGGGGGATTTGAAGGGAAAATTTTGATTTTTTTGGGGGATTTTTAGGGAACAAAATTTGATTTTTTTTAAGGGAAAAAAAATCAATTATTTGGGGATTCGAGGGGAAAAAATTTTTGCCTTTTTGGGGGATTTTGATGGAAAAAAATTGATTTTATTTTTTAATGTTAAAGGAAAAGCCAATTTGATTTTGGGGGGATTTTAAGGGGAAAAATTCGATTTTTTGGGGATTTTGGGGGGATTTTAAAGGAAAAATTCGATTTTTTGGGGGAATTTTAAGGGATTTTTTTTAATTTTGAAAGGAAAAAAAATGTTTATTTTTAAGGGGAAAAAAAATTCAATTTTTGGGGGATTTGAAGGGAAAAATTTTGATTTTTAGGGAACAAAATTTGATTTTTTTAAGGGAAAAAAAATCAATTATTTGCGGATTCGAAGGGAAAAAATTTTGATTTTTTTTTTAATTTCAGGAGCAAAAAAAATTCGATTTTTTGGGGATTTTCCAGCCAAATTTGGAGCAGAAAAGTGGAAGAAAAAGGGAAAATCTTGGAAAAAAAGGTGGAAAATTGGGGGAAAAAAAGAGAATTTACCTGGTCTGAAGTCACCCAATGGGGGCATCGTCCGGGGCACCGAGTAAATTCCTGCAAAATGGGAAAATTGGGAAAAAATTGGGAAAAAATTGGGAAGAATTTGGGAAAAAATTGGGAAAAAATTGGGAAAAATTGGGGGAAAAATTGGGGGAAAAATTGGGAAAAATTGGGAAAAAAATTTGGGAAAAATTTGGGAAAAATTGGGAAAAAATTGGGGAAAATTGGGGAAAAATTGGGAAAAATTGGGGGAAAAATTGGGAAAAATTGGGGGAAAAATTGGGGAAAATTGGGAAAAAATTGGGGAAAAATTGGGAAAAAATTGGGAAAATTGGGAAAAAATTGGGGAAAAATTGGGAAAAATTGGGGGAAAAATTGGGAAAAATTGGGGAAAAATTGGGAAAAATTGGGGAAAAATTGGGAAAAATTGGGAAAAAATTGGGGAAAATTGGGAAAAAATTGGGGAAAAATTGGGAAAAATTGGGGAAAAATTGGGAAAAATTGGGGAAAAATTGGGAAAAAATTGGGGAAAAATTGGGAAAAATTGGGGGAAAAATTGGGAAAAATTGGGGAAAAATTTGGGAAAAATTTGGGAAAAATTGGGAAAAAATTGGGGAAAATCGGGAAAAAATTGGGGAAAAATTGGGAAAAATTGGGGGAAAAATTGGGAAAAATTGGGGGAAAATTTGGGAAAAATTGGGGGAAAAATTGGGAAAAATTGGGGAAAAATTGGGAAAAATTGGGGGAAAAATTGGGGGAAAAATTGGGAAAAATTTGGGAAAAATTGGGAAAAAATTGGGGAAAATTGGGAAAAAATTGGGGAAAAATTGGGAAAAATTGGGGGAAAAATTGGGAAAAATTGGGGAAAAATTGGGGAAAATTGGGAAAAAATTGGGGAAAATTGGGAAAAAATTGGGAAAAAATTGGGGAAAATTGGGAAAAAATTGGGGAAAATTGGGAAAAAATTGGGGAAAAATTGGGAAAAATTGGGAAAAATTGGGGAAAATTGGGAAAAAATTGGGGAAAAATTGGGAAAAATTGGGGGAAAAATTGGGAAAAATTTGGGAAAAATTGGGAAAAAATTGGGGAAAATTGGGAAAAAATTGGGGAAAAATTGGGAAAAATTGGGGGAAAAATTGGGGAAAAATTGGGAAAAATTGGGGAAAAATTTGGGAAAATTTTGGGAAAAATTGGGAAAAAATTGGGGAAAATTGGGAAAAAATTGGGGAAAAATTGGGAAAAATTGGGGGAAAAATTCGGAAAAATTGGGGGAAAAATTGGGAAAAATTGGGGAAAAATTGGGAAAAATTGGGGGAAAAATTGGGAAAAATTTGGGAAAAATTGGGAAAAAATTGGGGAAAATTGGGAAAAAATTGGGGAAAAATTGGGAAAAATTGGGGGAAAAATTGGGAAAAATTGGGGAAAAATTGGGAAAAATTGGGGAAAAATTTGGGAAAAATTTGGGAAAAATTGGGAAAAAATTGGGGAAAATTGGGAAAAAATTGGGGAAAAATTGGGAAAAATTGGGGGAAAAATTGGGAAAAATTGGGGGAAAAATTGGGAAAAATTGGGGAAAAATTGGGAAAAATTGGGGGAAAAATTGGGAAAAATTTGGGAAAAATTGGGAAAAAATTGGGGAAAATTGGGAAAAAATTGGGGAAAAATTGGGAAAAATTGGGGGAAAAATTGGGAAAAATTGGGGAAAAATTGGGAAAAATTGGGGAAAAATTTGGGAAAAATTTGGGAAAAATTGGGAAAAAATTGGGGAAAAATTGGGAAAAATTGGGGGAAAAATTGGGAAAAATTGGGGAAAAAATTGGGAAAATAATGGGGGGAAATGGGCAAAAAGGGGGAGAAAAAAGAGGGGGGAAAATGGAAAAAATGGGGAATAAATGGGAATTAAATGGGAATAAAATGGGAATAAAATGGGAATAAAGTGGGAATAAAGTGGGAATAAAATGGGAATAAAAGGGGAATAAAGTGAGAATAAATTGGGAATAAAATGGGAATAAAATGGGAATAAAAGGGGAATAAAATGGAAATAAAATGGGAATAAAAGGGGAATAAATTGGGAATAAAATGGGAATAAAAGTGGAATAAAGTGAGAATAAAATGGGAATAAAATGGGAATAAAAATAGGAATAAAATGGGAATAAAATGAGAATAAAAGGAGAATAAAATGGGAATAAAAGGGGAATAAAATGGGAATAAAATGGGAATAAAAGGGGAATAAAATGGGAATAAAATGGGAATAAAAGGGGAATAAAATGGGAATAAAAGGGGAATAAATTGGGAATAAAAGGGGAATAAAATGGGAATAAAATGGGAATAAAAACAGGAATGAAATGGGAATAAAGTGGGAATAAAATGGGAATTAAATTGGAATAAAATGGGAATAAAGTGAGAATAAATTGGGAATAAAATGGGAATAAAAATGAGAATAAAATGGGAATAAAATGGGAATAAAATGGGAATAAAAGGGGAATTAAATGGGAATAAAAGGGGAATTAAATGGGAATAAAGTGGGAATAAAATGGGAATAAAATGGGAATAAAATGGGAATAAATTGGGAATAAAATGGGAATAAAATGGGAATAAAATGGGAATAAAAGGGGTATAAAATGGGAATAAAATGGGAATAAAATGGGAATAAAATGGAAATAAAATGGGAATAAAAGGGGAATAAATTGGGAATAAAATGGGAATAAAAGTGGAATAAAGTGAGAATAAAATGGGAATAAAATGGGAATAAAAATAGGAATAAAATGGGAATAAAATGAGAATAAAAGGGGAATAAAATGGGAATAAAAGGGGAATAAAATGGGAATAAAATGGGAAAAATGGGAAAAATGGGAGTAAAATGGGAATAAAATGGGAAAAAAATGGGAATAAAGTGGGAATAAAATGGGAATAAAAGGGGAATAAAGTGAGAATAAATTGGGAATAAAATGAGAATAAAATGGGAACAAAAGGGGAATAAAATGGGAATAAAATGGGAATAAAATGGGAATAAAATGGGAATAAAGAGGGAATAAAATGGGGTTTGGGATTTTGGGGTTTTTGGGATTTTGGAGTTTTTGGGATTTTTGGGATTTTGGGGTTTTGGGGTTTTGGGGCTTTTGGGGTTTTGGGGATTTTTGGGGTTTTGGATTTTGGGCTTTTTGGGCTTTTTGGGCTTTTTGGGCTTTTTCGGGTTTTGAGGTTTTGGGGCTTTTTGGGGTTTTTGGGTTGGGGCTTTTTGGTGTTTTGGGGTTTTTGGGGTTTGGGGTTTTTGGGCTTTTTGGGGTTTTTGGGGTTTGGGGGGTTTTGGGTTTTTGTGGGATTTTGGGGTTTTGGGGTTTTGGGGGGTTTTTGGGCTTTTTGGGGTTTTTGGGGTTTTGGGGCTTTTGGGCTTTTTGGGGTTTTTGGGGTTTTTGGGGTTTTGGGGTTTTTGGGGTTTTTGCGGTTTTGGGCTTTTGGGGTTTTTGGGCTTTTTGGGGTTTTGGGGTTTTTGGGCTTTTTGGGGTTTTTGGGGTTTGGGGTTTTTGGTGTTTTGGGGTTTTTGGGGTTTGGGGTTTTTGGGCTTTTGGGGGTTTTTGGGATTTTGGGGGTTTTTGGAGTTTTTGGGGGTTTTGGGCTTTTTGGGGTTTTTCGGGTTTTGGGGTTTTGGGGCTCTTTGGGGTTTTTGGGTTGGGGCTTTTTGGTGTTTTGGGGTTTTTGGGGTTTGGGGTTTTTGGGGTTTTGGGCTTTTTGGGATTTTGGGGGTTTTGGGTTTTTTGTGTGGTTTTGGGGTTTTGGGCTTTTTGGGCTTTTTCGGCTTTTTCGGGTTTTGAGGTTTTGGGGCTTTTTGGGGTTTTTGGGTTGGGGCTTTTTGGTGTTTTGGGGTTTTTGGGGTTTGGGGTTTTTGGGCTTTTTGGGGTTTTTGGGGTTTGGGGGGTTTTGGGTTTTTGTGGGATTTTGGGGTTTTGGGGTTTTGGGGTTTTGGGGGGTTTTTGGGCTTTTTGGGGTTTTTGGGGTTTTGGGGCTTTTGGGCTTTTTGGGGTTTTTGGGGTTTTTGGGTTTGGGGTTTTTGCGGTTTTGGGCTTTTGGGGTTTTTGGGCTTTTTGGGGTTTTGGGGTTTTTGGGCTTTTTGGGGTTTTTGGGGTTTGGGGTTTTTGGTGTTTTGGGGTTTTTGGGGTTTGGGGTTTTTGGGCTTTTGGGGGTTTTTGGGCTTTTGGGGGTTTTTGGGATTTTGGGGGTTTTTGGAGTTTTTGGGGGTTTTGGGCTTTTTGGGGTTTTTCGGGTTTTGGGGTTTTGGGGCTCTTTGGGGTTTTTGGGTTGGGGCTTTTTGGTGTTTTGGGGTTTTTGGGGTTTGGGGTTTTTGGGGTTTTGGGCTTTTTGGGATTTTGGGGGTTTTGGGTTTTTTGTGTGGTTTTGGGGTTTTGGGCTTTTTGGGCTTTTTCGGCTTTTTCGGGTTTTGAGGTTTTGGGGCTTTTTGGGGTTTTTGGGTTGGGGCTTTTTGGTGTTTTGGGGTTTTTCGGGTTTGGGGTTTTTGGGCTTTTTGGGGTTTTTGGGCTTTTTGGGGTTTTGGGATTTTGGGGTTTGGAGGTTTTTTGGGGTTTTGGGGGTCTTTTGGGGTTTTTGGGCTTTTTGGGGTTTGGGGCTTTTTGGGGGTTTGGGGTTTTCTGGGGCTTTGGGCTTTTTGAGGTTTGGGGCTTTTTGGGGTTTTTGGGGTTTTTGGGATTTTGAGGGTTTTGGGTTTTTTGGGGGGTTTTAGGGTTTTTGGGATTTTGGGGTTTTGGGGTTTTGTGGTTTTTGGGGTTTTGGGGTTTTGGGGTTTTTGGGGTTTGGGGTTTTTGCGGTTTTGGGCTTTTGGGGTTTTTGGGCTTTTTGGGGTTTTGGGGTTTTTGGGCTTTTTGGGGTTTTTGGGGCTTTGGGGTTTTGGGGTTTTTGGGCTTTTTGGGGTTTGGGGCTTTTTGGGGTTTTTGGGCTTTTTGGGGTTTTTGGGATTTTGGGGGTTTTGGGTTTTTTGGGGGGTTTTGGGGTTTTTGGGGTTTTGGGGGTTTGGGGTTTTTGCGGTTTTGTGCTTTTGGTGTTTTTGGGCTTTTTGGGGTTTTGGGATTTTGGGGTCTGGAGTTTTTTTGGGGTTTTGGGGTTTTTTTTGGGGTTTTGGGCTTTTTGGGGTTTTTGGGCTTTTTGGGGGTTTGGGGTTTTTGGGCTTTTTGGGGTTTTTGGGCTTTTTGGGGTTTTGGGATTTTGGGGTTTTGGGGCTTTTTGGGGTTTCTGGGCTTTTTGGGGTTTTTGGGGGTTTTTTTGGGCTTTTTGGAGTTTGGGGTTTGGGGTTTTTTTTGGGGGTTTGGGGTTTTTGGGTTTTTTTGGGGGGTTTTTGGGGTTTTTTTGGGGTTTTTGGGGTTCTTTGGGCTCCGTTACCCGGCGGGCGCTGGGGGCTCCGCGGGCCCAGCCAGTTCCCGTAGGTTTCCTGCTGGGACATCGGGGACCTGCAAGGGACCCCAAAAACATCAACAGGGACCCCAAAACCCCCTCAGGGAGCCCAAAACCCCCTCAGGGAGCCCAAAATTCCCTCAGGGACCCTAAAATTCCTTTTTGTGACCCCAAAATCCCCTCAGGGACCCCAAAATCCCCTCAGGGAGCCCAAAATCCCCTCAGGGACCCCAAAATTCCCTCAGGGACCCCAAAACCCCAACAGGAACCCCCAAAACCCCCTCAGGGACCCCAAAATTCCTTTTTGTGACCCCAAAATCCCCTCAGGGACCCCAAAACCCCCTCAGGGAGCCCAAATTTCCCTCAGGGACCCCAAAAACATCAACAGGGACCCCAAAACCCCCTCAGGGACCCCAAAATCCCCTCAGGGAGCCCAAAATTCCCTCAGGGACCCCAAAAACATCAACAGGGACCCCAAAATTCCTTTTTGTGACCCCAAAATCCCCTCAGGGACCCCAAAATTCCCTTTTGTGACTCCAAAATTCCCTTTTGTGACCCCAAAACCCCCTCAGGGACCCCAAAACCCCCTCCGGGACCCCAAAATTCCCTTTTGGGACCCCAAATTTCCTCACCTGGACCCCAAAATTCCCTTTTGGGACCCCAAAATTCCCTTTTGTGACCCCAAAATCCCCTTAGAGACCCCAAAATTCCTTTTTGTGACCCCAAAATTCCCTCAGGGACCCCAAAACCCCCTCAGGGACCCCAAAATTCCCTTTTGTGACCCCAAAATCCCCTCAGGGACCTCAAAATCTCAACAGGAACCCCCCCAAAATCTCCTGTTGTTACCCCAAAAGCCCTCAGGGACCCCAAAACATTTTCAGGGAGCCCAAAAACATCAACAGGGACCCCAAAACCCCCTCAGGGACCCCAAAATTCCCTCAGGGACCCCAAAACCCCCTCAGGGACCCCAAAAACCTCCCCAGAAACCCCAAAATTCCCTTTTGTGACCCCAAAATCCCACTCGGAACCCCAAATTTCTCCTTCTGTGACCCCAAAACCTCCCCAGAAACCCCAAAATTCCCTTTTGTGACCCCAAAACCTCTCCAGGAACCCCAAATTTCTCCTCCCAGACCCCAAATTTCCTTTTGTGACCCCAAAAATCTCACCCGGAACCCCAAATTTCTCCTTCTGTGACCCCAAAACCTCCCCAGAAACCCCAAAATTCCCTTCTGGGACCCCAAAATCCCACCCAGAACCCCAAATTCTCCTTTTGTGACCCCAAAATTCCCTTTTGTGACCCCAAAATCTCACCCGGAACCCCAAATTTCTCCTTTTGTGACCCCAAATTTCCTCACCTGGACCCCAAATCCTGCGCGGGAACCCCAAATTCTCCTTTTGTGACCCCAAAACCTCCCCAGGAACCCCAAAATTCCCTTTTGTGACCCCAAAATCTCACCCAGAACCCCAAATTCTCCTTTTGTGACCCCAAAATTCCCTTTTGGGACCCCAAAATCTCACCCGGAACCCCAAAATCTCCTTTGGGGACCCCAAATTTCCTCACCTGGACCCCAAATCCTGCCCAGGAACCCCAAAATTCCCTTTTGTGACCCCAAAAATCTCACCCGGAACCCCAAATTTCTCCTTCTGTGACCCCAAAACCTCCCCAGGAACCCCAAAATTCCCTTTTGTGACCCCAAAATCTCACCCAGAACCCCAAATTCTCCTTTTGTGACCCCAAAATTCCCTTTTGGGACCCCAAAATCTCACCCGGAACCCCAAAATCTCCTTTGGGGACCCCAAATTTCCTCACCTGGACCCCAAATCCTGCCCAGGAACCCCAAAATTCCCTTTTGTGACCCCAAAAATCTCACCCGGAACCCCAAATTTCTCCTTCTGTGACCCCAAATTTCTCCTCCCAGACCCCAAATCCTCCCCAGGAACCCCAAATTTCCTTTTGTGACCCCAAAATCTCCTTTTGTGACCCCAAATTTCCTCACCTGGACCCCAAATCCTGCCCGGGAACCCCAAAATTTCCTTTTGTGACCCCAAAAATCTCACCCGGAACCCCAAATTTCTCCTTCTGTGACCCCAAAACCTCCCCAGGAACCCCAAAATTCCCTTTTGTGACCCCAAAATCTCACCCAGAACCCCAAATTCTCCTTTTGTGACCCCAAAATTCCCTTTTGTGACCCCAAAATCCCACCCGGAACCCCAAATTTCTCCTTTTGTGACCCCAAATTTCCTCACCTGGACCCCAAATCCTGCGCGGGAACCCCAAATTCTCCTTCTGTGACCCCAAAACCTCCCCAGGAACCCCAAATTTCTCCTTCTGTGACCCCAAATTTCTCCTCCCAGACCCCAAATCCTCCCCAGAAACCCCAAAATTCCCTTTTGTGACCCCAAAATCTCACCCGGAACCCCAAATTTCTCCTTCTGTGCCCCCAAATCTCCGCACGAGCCCCGAATTCTCCTCCCGCCCCCCCCCGGCCCCGCCCCGGATCCGGCGCCGCTTTCGGTTCCTGCTCGGCCCAAAATGAACCAAAAACCCCAAAAATCAACAACAAAAAACCCAAAAAACACAAAAAAAAAAAAAAAAAACCAAAAAAGCAGCAAAAGCCTCAAATTCCCACGGGTGAGGAAAAAAAAAAAAAAAAAATCTGAAATTTTGAGGGTGAAAATCTCAAATTTCGGGGTGAAAACATCTCAATTTTTGAGGTGAAAAAATCTCAATTTTTGTGGTGAAAAAAATCTCAATTTTTGGGGTGAAAAAATCTCAATTTTTGGGGTGAAAAAAATCTCAATTTTTGGGGTGAAAATCTCAATTTTGGGGTGAAAAAAATCTCAATTTTTGGGGTGAAAATCTCAATTTTGGGGTGAAAATCTCAAATTTTGGGGTGAAAATATCAAATTTTGGGGTGAAAATCTCAATTTTTGGGGGAAAATAAATTTCGGGGTGAAAATATCAAATTTTGGGGTGAAAATCTCAATTTTTGGGGTGAAAAAATCTCAATTTTTGGGGTGAAAATCTCAATTTTTGGAGCAAAAATCTCAAATTTTGGGGGTGAAAATCTCAAATTTCGGGGTGAAAATCTCAATTTTTGTGGTGAAAATCTCAATTTTTGGGGTGAAAATCTCAATTTTTGGGGTGAAAATCTCAATTTTTGGAGCGAAAATCTCAAATTTTGGGGGTGAAAATCTCAAATTTCGGGGTGAAAAAATCTCAATTTTTGAGGTGAAAAAATCTCAATTTTTGGGGTGAAAATCTCAAATTTTGGGGGTGAAAATCTCAATTTTTGGGGTGAAAATCTCAATTTTTGGGGTGAAAATCTCAATTTTGGGGTGAAAATCTCAAATTTCGGGGTGAAAATATCAAATTTTGGGGTGAAAATCTCAATTTTTGGGGGAAAATAAATTTTGGGGTGAAAATCTCAAATTTTGGGGTGAAAATCTCAATTTTTGAGGTGAAAATCTCAAATTTCGGGGTGAAAATATCAAATTTTGGGGTGAAAATCTCAATTTTTGGGGTGAAAAAATCTCAATTTTTGGGGTGAAAATCTCAATTTTTGGAGCAAAAATCTCAAATTTTGGGGGTGAAAATCTCAAATTTCGGGGTGAAAATCTCAATTTTTGTGGTGAAAATCTCAATTTTTGGGGTGAAAATCTCAATTTTTGGAGCGAAAATCTCAAATTTTGGGGGTGAAAATCTCAAATTTCGGGGTGAAAAAATCTCAATTTTTGAGGTGAAAAAATCTCAATTTTTGGGGTGAAAATCTCAATTTTTGGGGTGAAAATCTCAATTTTTGGGGTGAAAATCTCAATTTTGGGGTGAAAATCTCAAATTTCGGGGTGAAAATATCAAATTTTGGGGTGAAAATCTCAAATTTTGGGGTGAAAAAATCTCAATTTTTGAGGTGAAAAAATCTCAATTTTTGTGGTGAAAAATCTCAATTTTTGAGGTGAAAAAATCTCAGTTTTTGAGGTGAGAAAATGAATTTTGCAGGTTTAAAATTGCGGATTTTTGAGGTGAGAAAATGAATTTTGAAGGTTTAAAATTCCGGATTGTTGAGGTCAAAATCCGAATTTTTTTTTTTTTTTTTTTTTTAGGTAATATCTCGAATTTTGGGAGAAAAAAAAAAAATAAAAAAATCCCGATTTTGGGGTGAAACGTGCTGAATTGTTGGGGTCAAGGAATGAAGTTTTGGGTTAAAATCTCAATTTTTTTAGGTCAAATCCCGAAGTTTTAGAGGAAAATTTCAGATTTTTGGGATAAAAATCGCCAATTTTGGGGGGTAAAATAATATAATGAATTTTGGAGGTGAAATCCCAATTTTTTGGGGGTAAAATCCCAATTTTTTGGGGTAAAAATCCCGAATTTTGGGTAAAAATCCCGAATTTTGGGGGTAAAAATCCTGAATTTGGGGTAAAAATCCCAAATTTTTTTGAGAAAGAATTCATTTTTGGGGTAATTTCCGGATTTTTTAGTAAAGAGCGAAATCCTAAATTTTGCATTGAAATCCTGAGGTTTTGGGGGATAAAAATCCCAAATTTTTGGGGTAAAAATCCCAAAATTTTGGGTAAAAATCCCCAATTTTTGGGGTAAAAATCCTGAATTTTGTGTAAAAATCCCAAATTTTTGGCATAAATTCCCAAATAAATCCCAAATTTTGGGTTAAAATTCCAAATTTTGATTCAAATCCCGATTGTTTTTAATAAAAATCCCAACTTGGGCAGTAAAAATCCCATTTTTTGGTAAAAATCCCCAAAATTTGGGGTATAAATCCCCAATTTTTGGCATAAATTCCCAAATAATTTTTAATAATTTTTAAAATAAATTTTTTAAATAAATTAATAAATTTTAAAAATAATTTTTAATAAATTTTTAACCCAATTTTGGGTAAACATCCCGAATTTTTGGCACAAACTTGGAAATAATTCCCAATTTTTGGGTTCCAATCCCGAATTTTTCATCAACTCCCAAATAATTCCCGATTTTGGGGGTAAAATCCCGAATTTTTTTGTAAAAAATCCCCAATTTTTGGCAGAAACTCCAAAGGAATTCCTCAATTTTGGGGTCAAATCCCGACTTTTTGTTGAAAGTTCCGATTTTTTCCATAAAAATCCCAAATTTGGGGGTTAAAATTCCGAATTTTGTGCTAAAAATCCTGAATTTGGGGGAAAAATCTCGAATTTTTTGGGTAAAATCCTGAATTTTGGGTAAAAATCCCAAATTTTTGGGGTAAAATCCTGAATTTTGGGTAAAAATCCCCAATTTTGGGGGTAAAATCCTGAATTTTGGGTAAAAATCCCAAATTTTTGGGGTAAAATCCTGAATTTTGGGTAAAAATCCCAAATTTTTGGCAGAATTTCCCAAATAAATCCCCAATTTTGGGTGAAAATTCCAAATTTTGATTCAAATCCCGATTGTTTTTTATAAAAATCCCAATTGGGGAGTAAAACTCCCATTTTTTGGTAAAAATCCCCAAATTTTTGGGGTAGTAATCCCAAAGTTTTGGCCTAAGTTCCCAAATAACTTTTAATGAATTTTAAATTTTTTTTTAATAAATTAATAAAATTTTAAATAATTTGTAATAAATTTTTAACCCAATTTTGGGTTAAAATCCCGAATTTTTGGCCCCAACTTGGAAATAATTCCCAATTTTTGTGTTCCAATCCCGAATTTTGGGGTCAAATCCCGATTTTTTGACCGGAAGTTCCGATTTTTTCCATAAAAATCCCAAATTTTGGGGTTAAAATTCCGAATTTTGGGCTAAAAATCCTGAATTTGGGGGGAAAAATCTCGAATTTTATGGGGTAAAAATCCCAAATTTTTGGGGTAAGATCCTGAATTTTGGGTAAAAATCCCAAATTTTTGGCAGTAGTTCCCAAATAAATCCCCAATTTTGGGTAAAATCCCGAATTTTTTTGTGAAAATTCCCCAATTTTTGGCAGAAACTCCAAAGGAATTCCTCAATTTTGGGGTCAAATCCCGATTTTTTGTTGAAAGTTCCGATTTTTTCCATAAAAATCCCAAATTTGGGGGTTAAAATTCCGAATTTTGTGCTAAAAATCCTGAATTTGGGGGAAAAATCTCGAATTTTTGGGCACAAACTCCCAAATAAATCCCAAATTTTGGGTTAAAATCCCGAAGTTTTTTGTGTACTCCCAAATAATTCCCAATTTTGGGCGAAAATCTCGGATTTTTGGGGTAAAATCCCAAATTTTAGTTAAAATCCCATTTTTTTTAAATAAAAATCCAAATTTTTTTAAAAAAAATCCCAAATTTTGGGGAATAAATCCCAAATTTTGGACATAAATTCCCAAATAAATCCGGAATTTTGGGCGAAAATCCCAAATTTTTTTCTTATATCCCGAATTTTGCTGTGAAATTCCGAGGTTTTGGGTTAAAAAAAAATCCCAATCTTTTAAAAAAAATCGAATTTTTTTAATAAAAATCCCAATTTGGGGGTAAAAAATCCCAAGTTTTTGCCATTAACTAAAAAATAATTCCCAATTTTTGGGTTAAAATTCCAAATTTTGTGATAAAAATCCTGAATTTGGGGGTAAAAATCCCGAATTTTGGGCACAAACTCCCAAATAAATCCCAATTTATGGGGTAAAATCCCATTTTTTTTGTAAAAATCTCAAATTTGGGGATAAAATCCCAATTTTTTTAAGAAATCCCAAACTTTGGATTAAAATCTCGAATTTTTTGGCACAAACTCCAAAATCAATCCCAATTTTTGGGTTAAAATTCCGAATTTTGTGATAAAAATCCTGAATTTTGGGGTTAAAATCCCGAATTTTTGGGCATAAACTCCCAAATAATTCTCATTTTTTGGGTTAAAAGCTCGGATTTTTGGGGTCAAATCCCAATTTTTGGTAAAATTCCCAAAATTTTGGTATAAACTCACAAAAATAATTTCCAAAATCCCATTTTTTTTTTTGGTAAAATTTTACTGTAAAATTCCGAGGGTTTGGGTAAAAAAATCCCCTTTTTTTTTAATCGAATTTTTTTTTAAAAAAATCTCAAATTTGGGGGTAAAAAATCCTGAATTTTGGGCAAAAACTCCAAAATAAATTCCAATTTTGGGGTTAAAATTCCGAATTTTGTGATAAAATCCTGAATTTTGGGGTTAAAATCCCCAATTTTGTGATAAAAATCCTGAATTTGGGGGTAAAAATCTCCAATTTTGGGCAAAAACTCCAAAATCAATCCCAGTTTTTGGGTTAAAATTCCGAATTTTGTGATAAAAATCCTGAATTTGGGGGTAAAAATCTCCAATTTTGGGCACAAACTCCCAAATAATTCTCTTTTTTTTTGGGTTAAACTCTCGGATTTTTGGGGTTAAATGCAGAATTTTGGGGTTAAATTCAGAAGTTTTGGGTTTAAATTCAGAAGTTTTGGGTTGAATTCAGAATTTTTGGGTTTAAATTCAGAATTTTTGGGTTAAATTCAGAATTTTTGAGGTTAAATTCAGAAGTTTTGGGTTGAATTCAGAATTTTTGGGTTTAAATTCAGAATTTTTGGGTTAAATTCAGAATTTTTGGGGTTAAATTCAGAATTTTGGGGTTAAATTCAGAAGTTTTGGGTTTAAATTCAGAATTTTGGGGTTAAATTCAGAATTTTTGAGGTTAAATTCAGAAGTTTTGGGTTGAATTCAGAATTTTTGGGTTTAAAATCAGAATTTTTGGGTTAAATTCAGAATTTTTGGGGTTAAATTCAGAATTTTTGGGTTAAAAATTCAGAATTTTGGGGTTAAATTCAGAATTTTGGGGTTAAATTCAGAATTTTTGGGTTAAAAATTCAGAATTTTGGGGTTAAATTCAGAATTTTTGGGGTTAAATTCAGAATTTTGGGGTTAAATTCAGAATTTTTGGGGTTAAATTCAGAATTTTGGGGTTAAATTCAGAATTTTTGGGGTTAAATTCAGAAGTTTTGGGTAAAATTCAGAATTCGGGGCTGGGCCGGGGCCGCGCTCGAGCAGCTCCGGGTGAAAATTTGAATTTTCGGCCCCGGGTTTGGTTTTTTTTTGCCGTTTTCGGTTCCTTTTTTTGGTTTTTTTTGGGTTTTTTTGGGCCAAAAGCCGCGAGGAGGCGGCGCCGCCGCAGAGCCGGCGATTTCCGGGGGGGTGGGGGGAAAAAAGCGAAAAAAAATGGGAAAAAATGCGAAAAAAATGGGAAAAATGCGAAAAAAAAAGGGAAAAAATGCGAAAAAAAAGGGAAAAATAATGGGGGGAAAATGGGAAAAATAATGGGGGAAAAATGGGAAAAAATGAGAATAAAGGGGGAAAATAAATGGGAATAAAAGGGAAAAATAAGTGGGAAAGATAAATGGGAAAAAAGCAAAAAAAAATTGGAATAAAGGGAAAAAAAATGGGAAAAATTAGGGGAAAAAAACACTAAAAATGGGAAAAAAGGGAAATAAAGGGAAAAAAATAAATGGGAATGAAGGGAAAAATAAACTGGAAAAAGGGAAAAATAAATGGGAATAAAAGAAAAATAAAGGGGAAAATAAATGGGGAAATTTGAGAAAATAAATGGGAATAAAAGAAAAATAAAGGGGAAAATAAATGGGGAAATTTTAGAAAATAAATGGGAATAAAAGGGAAAATAAAGGGGAAAATAAATGTGAAAAATTGATAAAATAAATCGGAATAGAGGGGAAAATAAATGGGGAAAAAAACACCCAAAAATGGGAATAAAGAGGAAAAATAAATGGGAATAAAGGGGAAAATAAGTGGGGAAAAAAATGCAAAAAAAAAAAGGAAAATAAAGGGAAAAATCAATGGGAAAAATCAATGGGAAAGATCAATGGGAATAAAGCAAAAAAAAAATTGAATGAAGCGAAAAAATCAATGGGAAAAAAAGGGAAATAAAGGGGAAAATAAAGGGAAAAATCAATGGGAATTCAGGATTCAATCCCCGCAATCCAGATGTTCCCCCCCTCCCCCCATTCCAGCTGTTCTCCCCCAATTCAGGGTTCGATCCCCGCAATCCAGATGTTCCCCCCCTCCCCCCATTCCAGCTGTTCTCCCCCAATTCAGGGTTCGATCCCCGCAATCCAGATGTTTCCCCCCTCCCCCATTCCAGCTCTTCCCCGTTCCCGACTCCACCCGGAGCCGTTCCAGATGTGCCCGTGGCCATTCCAGCTGTTCCTACCCCCCCCAATCCAGATGTGGAACCTCCCCAGTTCCAGCTGTTGGTCCCGTCCCCCCCCCCCCCCGTTCCAGCTGTTCCAGCCTCCACCTGGACCCATTCCAGATGTTCCCCTCCCATTCCAGCTGTGAACCCCTCCCCCCCCCCCCCCCCCGGGGCTCAAAACCCCCAATCCAGATGTGGAAAACACCCCCCCCCCCCCCCATTCCAGCTGTTCTGCCCATTCCAGACTCCGCCTGAACCCGTTCCAGATGTTCCCCCCCATTCCAGCTGTTCCTACCCCCAATCCAGATGTGAACCCCTCATTCCAGGGCTCGAGACCATCATTCCAGATGTGGGACCCCGCCCCCCCCGTTCCAGCTGTTCCTCCCATTCCCGGCTCCGCCTGGACCCGTCCCAGATGTTCCCCCCCATTCCAGAGGTTCCTACATCCCAATCCAGATGTGAACACACATCCCCCCCCCCCCATTCCGGAGCCCAAGAGCCCCAAATCCAGATGTGAAATCCCAATTCCAGATGTTCCGGACTCCTCCTGGACCAATGCCGGGCCTCGAGACCCCCAATCCAGATGTTTTCTCCTCCCTCCCCCCCCGGTTCCAGCTGTTCCTCCCATTCCCGACTCCGCCTGGACCCGTTCCAGATGTTTCCCCCCATTCCGGCGGTTCCCACACCCCAATCCAGATGTGAGCCCCCCCCCCCCCCCAATTCCGGGACTCGAGACCCCCAATCCAGATGTGGAACCCCGCCCCCCCCCCCCCCGTCCCAGATGTTCCCCCCCCCATTCCGGCGGTTCCTAACCCCAATCCAGATGTGAGCCCCCCCAAATCCAGATGTGGACACCCCCCCCCCCCCCCCCGTTCCAGCTGTTTCCCCCATTCCGGGGGTTCCCCACCCCAATCCAGCTGTGAGCCCCCCCCATTTCCGAGGGCTGACCCCCCCCCAATCCAGATGTTGCTGCCCCCGTTCCAGCTGCTGCCCCCACCCGGTGACACTGGAAGGGATTTGGGGACACCCTGGGGACACCCGGGGACACCTGGGGAGCCTCGGGGACCCTTGGGGACACTCGGGAACATTTGGTGACACCTGGGGACACTCAGTGACCCCTCAGCACCCTTGGGGACACTTGGGGACACTCCGTGACCCTTGGGGACCCTTGGGGACACTTGGGGACATTTGGTGACACCTGGGGACACTCAGTGACCCCTCAGCACCCTTGGGGACACTTGGGGACACTCTGTGACACTCAGGGACCCTTGGGGACACTTGGGGACATTTGGGGACACTTGGGGACACTCTGTGACCCCTCAGCACCCTTGGGGACCCTTGGGGACACTCTGTGACACTCAGGGACCCTTGGGGACATTTGGTGACACTCAGTGACCCTTGGGGACACTCTGTGACCCCTCAGCACCCTTGGGGACACTTGGGGACACTCTGTGACACTCAGGGACCCTTGGGGACATTTGGGGACACTTGGGGACACTCTGTGACACTCTGTGACACTCGGGGACCCTTGGGGACACTCAGGGACTCTCCGTGACCCTTGGGGACCCTTGGTGACACTCCGTGACCCTTGGGGACACTTGGGGACATTTGGTGACACCTGGGGACACTCAGTGACCCCTCAGCACCCTTGGGGACCCTTGGGGACATTTGGTGACACTCAGTGACCCTTGGGGACACTCTGTGACCCCTCAGCACCCTTGGGGACCCTTGGGGACACTTGGGGACACTTGGGGACACTCAGTGACCCCTCAGCACCCTTGGGGACACTTGGGGACACTCTGTGACCCTTGGGGACCCTTGGGGACACTTGGTGACACTCAGTGACCCTTGGGGACCCTTGGGGACACTTGGGGACATTTGGGGACACTTGGGGACACTCTGTGACCCCTCAGCACCCTTGGGGACCCTTGGGGACACTTGGGGACACTCTGTGACCCTTGGGGACACTCGGGAACATTTGGTGACACCTGGGGACACTCAGTGACCCCTCAGCACCCTTGGGGACACTTGGGGACACTCCGTGACCCTTGGGGACCCTTGGGGACACTTGGGGACATTTGGTGACACCTGGGGACACTCTGTGACCCCTCAGCACCCTTGGGGACCCTTGGGGACATTTGGTGACACTCAGTGACCCTTGGGGACACTCTGTGACCCCTCAGCACCCTTGGGGACCCTTGGGGACACTTGGGGACACTTGGGGACACTCAGTGACCCCTCAGGACCCTTGGGGACACTCGGTGACCCTTGGGGACACCTGGGGACGCTCAGTGACGCTCGGGGACCCTTGGGGACACTCGGTGACCCTCGGTGACACTCAGTGACGCACAACGACACTCAAAGAGATTTGGTGACATTTGGTGACCCTTGATGACCATTTGGTGACCCTTGGGGACATTTGGTGGCCCTGGGTGACACGGGTGACACTCCGGTGTCCCTCGGTGGCCCCGGGTGACACGGGTGACACTCCGGTGTCCCTCGGTGGCCCCGGGTGACACGGGTGACACTCCGGTGTCCCTCGGTGGCCCCGGGTGACACGGGTGACACTCCAGTGTCCCTCGGTGGCCCCGGGTGACACGGGTGACCCTCGGTGTCCCCGGTGTCCCTCAGACGGACACGGAGCCCTGCCGGAAGTCGCTGGGCCCCAGGAGGGCGTTGACGAGGACGGGGCGGCCGCGGTGGCACTCGGCCTGCGCCGCCCGCAGCACGGCCACCACCCGGCGCTCGCTGGCCCCAACGCCGTCCCCAACGCCGCTGTCCCCAACGCCGCTGTCCCCAGCGCTGTCCCCAACGCCGCTGTCCCCAACGCCGCTGTCCCCAACGCTGTCCCCAACGCCGTCCCCAACGCCGTCCCCAACGCCGCTGTCCCCAACGCCGCTGTCCCCAGCGCTGTCCCCAACGCTGTCCCCAACGCCGTCCCCAACGCCGCTGTCCCCTCCGTTGTCCCCTCCGCTGTCCCCAGCGCTGTCCAGGATGAAGCCGCGCCCGCCCAGAGCCGCTGCCACCGCGTGGTAATCTGGGGACACACGGGTGGCACTGTCACCTCCGTGGGGACGGCGCTGTCACCTCCATGGGGTGGCACTGTCACCATGGGGACACATGGGTAGCACTGTCACTGCTGAGGGTGGCACTGTCACCATAGGGATGGCACTGTCACCTCCATGGGGATGGCACTGTCAGCAGGAGATGGCACTGTCACCAGGGGGATGGCACTGTCACCTCCATGGGGACAGCACTGTCACCTCCATGGGAGTGGCACTGTCACCATGGGAGTGGCACTGTGACAATGGGAGTGGCACTGTCACCTCCATGGGAGTGGCACTGTCACCATGGGGGTGGCACTGTCACAATGG
The DNA here is from genome assembly GCF_027887145.1 of Ammospiza caudacuta. Classification (NCBI taxonomy): domain Eukaryota; kingdom Metazoa; phylum Chordata; class Aves; order Passeriformes; family Passerellidae; genus Ammospiza; species Ammospiza caudacuta. The sequence continues at coordinate 1,658,296 of NC_080621.1, read as the reverse complement.
GAGTGGCGCTGTCACCATAGGGATGGCACTGTCACCTCCATGGGGATGGCACTGTCACCATGGGAGTGGCACTGTCACCATGGGGGTGGCACTGTCACCTCCATGGGGATGGCACTGTCACCATGGGAGTGGCACTGTCACCATGGGGATGGCACTGTCACCATGGGGGTGGCACTGTCACCATGGGAGTGGCACTGTCACCTCCATGGGGACGGCACTGTCAGCAGGAGGTGGCACTGTCACCATGGGGGTGGCACTGTCACCATGGGAGTGGCACTGTCACCATGGGGACACATGGGTGGCACTGTCACAATGGGAGTGGCGCTGTCACCATAGGGATGGCACTGTCACCTCCATGGGGATGGCACTGTCAGCAGGAGGTGGCACTGTCACCATGGGGGTGGCACTGTCACCTCCATGGGAGTGGCACTGTCACCATGGGGATGGCACTGTCACCATGGGGATGGCACTGTCACAATGGGAGTGGCACTGTCACCATGGGAGTGGCACTGTCACCTCCATGGGGACGGCACTGTCAGCAGGAGGTGGCACTGTCACCATGGGGGTGGCACTGTCACCATGGGAGTGGCACTGTCACCATGGGGACACATGGGTGGCACTGTCACCTCCATGGGGACGGCACTGTCACCAGGGGATGGCACTGTCACCTCCATGGGGGTGGCACTGTCACCATGGGGACACACGGGTGGCACTGTCACTGCTGGGGGTGGCACTGTCATCACAGGGAGTGGCACTGACACCATGGTGACACACGGGTGGCGCTGTCACCTCCATGGGGACGGCACTGTCACCATGGGAGTGGCACTGTCACCATGGGAGTGGCACTGTCACCAGGGGGGTGGCACTGTCACCAGGGGGGTGGCACTGTCACCATGGTGACACACGGGTGGCACTGTCACCGTGGGGATATGGAGGTGGCACTGTCACCATGGGGACAGTGAGGCAGCACTGTCACTGTCGGGGGTGGCATTGTCACCTCCATGGGTGTGGCATTGTCACCAGGGATAGCATGGCGACCTGGGTGGCACTGTCACCTCGGGGGGTGGCACTGTCACCAGGGATGGCATCGTCACTGCTAGAGGTGGCATTGTCACTTCCATGGGGATGGCACTGTCACCATGGGGACACGTGGGTGGCGCTGCCACCAGGGATGACACAGGGACAGGGAGGTGGCACTGTCACCGCAGGGGGTGGCACTGTCACTATGGGGACAGGGAGGTGGCATTGTCACCGCAGGGGGTGGCACTGTCACTATGGGGACAGGGAGGTGGCACTGTCACCGCAGGGGGTGGCACTGTCACTATGGGGACAGGGAGGTGGCATTGTCACCGGAGGGGGTGGCAGTGCCATCAGGGATGGCAGGGGGACAGGAGGTGGCACTGTCACCTCCATGGGGTGGCACTGTCACCAGGGGGACATGCGGGTGGCATTGTCACCGCAGGGAGTGGCACTGTCACCAGGGGCTGGCACTGTCACCAGAGGGGGTGGCACTGTCACCTCCAGGGGAGTGGCACTGCCACCAGGGATGACATGGGGACAGGGAGGTGGCACTGTCACTGTCGGTGGTGGCACTGTCGCTATGGGGACGGGGAGGTGGCACTGTCACCGCAGGGAGTGGCACTGTCACCATGGGGACACAGAGAGGTGGCATTGTCACCTCCCCAGGGTGGCAGTGTCACCAGAGGGGCACGGGGGTGGTCACTCAGCGGTCACTCAGTGGTCAGTGCTCAGTGGTCAGTTGGCCACGATGGGTCAGTCAAGGGTCAGCGGTCAGTTGGTCAGTGGTCACTCAGCGGTCACTATGGGTCAGTGGTCACTCCTGGTCACTCAGTGGTCACTCCTGGTCACTCAGTGGTCAGTGGTCACTCAGCGGTCACTCAGAGGTCACTCAGGGTCACTCAGTGGTCACTCAGGGTCACTCAGTGGTCAGTTGGTCACTCAGCGGTCACTCAGTGGTCACTCAGCGGTCAGTGGTCACTCAGCGGTCAGTGGTCACTCAGGGTCACTCAGGGTCACTCAGGGTCACTCAGTGGTCACTCAGTGGTCAGTTGGTCACTCAGTGGTCACTCAGTGGTCAGCGGTCACTCAGTGGTCAGTGGTCACTCAGTGGTCACTCAGCGGTCAGTGGTCACTCAGGGTCACTCAGCGGTCACTCAGTGGTCAGTGGTCACTCAGTGGTCACTCAGCGGTCAGTGGTCACTCAGGGTCACTCAGCGGTCACTCAGCGGTCACTAAGGGTCAGTGGTCACTCAGTGGTCACTCAGGGTCACTCAGCGGTCAGTGGTCACTCAGTGGTCACTCAGTGGTCACTCATTGGTCACTCAGTGGTCAGTGGTCACTCAGCGGTCACTATGGGTCAGTGGTCACTCAGCGGTCAGTGGTCACTCAGTGGTCAGTTGGTCACTCAGTGGTCAGTGGTCACTCAGGGTCACTCAGCGGTCAGTGGTCACTCAGGGTCACTCAGCGGTCACTATGGGTCAGTGGTCACTCAGCGGTCAGTGGTCACTCAGTGGTCAGTTGGTCACTCAGTGGTCAGTGATCACTCAGGGTCACTCAGTGGTCAGTGGTCACTCAGGGTCACTCAGCGGTCAGTGGTCACTCAGGGTCACTCAGTGGTCACTATGGGTCAGTGGTCACTCAGGGTCACTCAGCGGTCAGCGGTCACTCAGTGGTCAGTAGTCACTCTGCGGTCACTCAGCGGTCAGTGGTCACTCAGTGGTCAGTGGTCACTCAGGGTCACTCCGGGTCACTCAGTGGTCACTCAGCGGTCACTGTGGGTCAGCGGTCACTATGGGTCAGTGGTCACTCAGTGGTCAGTGGTCACTCAGCGGTCACTCAGCGGTCACTGTGGGTCAGTGGTCACTATGGGTCAGTGGTCACTCAGGGTCACTCAGCGGTCAGCGGTCACTCAGTGGTCAGTGGTCACTCAGCGGTCACTCAGCGGTCACTGTGGGTCAGTGGTCACTCAGGGTCAGTGGTCACTCAGTGGTCAGTTGGTCACTCAGTGGTCACTCAGCGGTCACTCAGTGGTCACCATTGGCCAGTGGTCACTCAGTGGTCAGTTGGTCACTCACCGCTGTAGCTCAGCCCGCAGCCCACGGCGCTGCCCAGCAGGGGGAGCTGCTCGCGGCTGATCTGGGTCCAGCCGGCGTCGTTGCCAACCAGGGCGATGACGGGGACCTGGGGACAGACAGAGGGACACTGATGGGACAGACAGAGTGACACTGATGGGACAGGGACAGAGTGACACGGGGACCTGGGGACAGACAGAGTGACACTGATGGGACAGACAGAGTGACACAGGGACAGACAGAGTGACACGGGGACATGGACAGGGACCTGGGGACAGGGACAGACAGAGTGACATGGGGACCTGGGGACAGACAGAGTGACACTGATGGGACAGACAGAGTGACACGGGGACAGAGTGACACAGGGACAGACAGACTGACACGGGGACAGGGACAGACAGAGTGACACTGATGGGACAGACAGAGTGACACAGGGACAGACAGAGTGACACGGGGGCCTGGGGACAGACAGAGTGACACTGATGGGACAGACAGAGTGACACGGGGACAGACAGAGTGACACGGGGACATGGACAGGAACCTGGGGACAGGGACAGACAGAGTGACACGGGGACAGACAGAGGGACACGGGGACAGACAGAGGGACACGGGGAAAAGAAACAGAGTGACACGGGGACACTGATGGGACAGGGACAGACAGAGTGACACAGGGACCTGGGGACAGACAGAGTGACACGGGGACACTGATGGGACAGGGACAGAGTGACACGGGGACCTGGGGACAGGGACAGACAGAGTGACACGGGGACAGACAGAGGGACACTGATGGGACAGGGACAGACAGAGTGACATGGGGACCTGGGGACAGACAGAGGGACACTGATGGGACGGGGACAGACAGAGTGACACGGGGACATGGGGACAGACAGAGTGACACTGATGGGACGGGGACAGACAGAGTGACACGGGGACCTGGGGACAGCAGGGACAGAGTGACACAGATGGGACACAGGGACATGGCTGGGGGCAGGGACAGACAGAGTGACACTGATGGGACACAGGGACACGGGGACAGGGACAGACAGAGTGACACGGGGACACAGCTGGGACAGGGCCTGGGGACAGGGGACAAAGTGACACAGAGGGGACACAGCTGGGGACAGCAGGGACACAGGGACAGGGACCTGGGGACAGAGACATGGGGACAGCAGGAGGGGACAAAGTGACACAGGGACAGGGACAATGACAGTGACAATGACACAGTGACAATGACAGTGACACGGTGACAATGACACAGTGACAGTGACAATGACAGTGACACAATGACAGTGACACAGTGACAATGACAGTGACACGGTGACAATGACACGGTGACATGGTGACAATGACAGTGACACAATGACAATGACACAGTGACAGTGACACAGTGACAGTGACAGGGTGACACGGTGATAATGACACAGTGACAATGACAATGACAGTGACCTTGTGGCGCACAAAGGTGTCGAACTTCATCAATGACAGTGACAATGACACAAACAGTGACACAGTGACAGTGACACAGTGACAGTGTGACAGTGACACAGTGACAACGACAGTGACACAACGACAATATGACAATGACAGTGACACAATGACACGGTGTCAATGACAGGTAACGGGTGACAGTGACAGTGACACAGTGACAGTGACAGTGACACGGTGACACAGTGACACAGTGACAGTGACACAGTGACAATGACACAGTGACAGTGACACAGGGACACAGTGACACAGTGACAGTGACACAGTGACAGCGACACAGTGACAGTGACAGTGACAGTGACACAGTGACACAGTGACACAGTGACACAGTGACAGTGACAGTGACAGTGACACAGTGACACAGTGACAGTGACAGTGACACAGTGACAGTGACACAGTGACAGTGACACAGTGACAGTGACAGTGACAGTGACACAGTGACACAGTGACACAGTGACAGTGACACAGTGACAGTGACACAGTGACACAGTGACAGTGACAGTGACACAGTGACACAGTGACACAGTGACATGGTGACACAGTGACACAGTGACACAGTGACACAGTGACAGTGACACAGTGACAGTGACAGTGACCTTGTGGCGCACGAAGGTGTCGAACTCCATCAGGCTGTAGCCCAGGGAGCCGTCCCCGAACAGGACCCACACCTGGGACAGTCCCCAAATGTCACCAAATGTCACCCAGTGTCACACAGTGCCACCCATGGGTGGCCCTGGGGACCCTCTGGCCCCTCCAATGTCCCCAGTGTCCCCCTCAGTGTCCCCGTGCCCTTCACAGCCCCCGTCCCCAATGTCCCCAATGTCCCCCTCAATGTCCCAAATATCCCCAGTGTCCCCCCCGATGTCCCCAGTGTCCCCCTCAGTGTCCCCATCCCCTTCACACCCCCCGTCCCCGATGTCCCCAATGTCCCCAGTGTCCCCCTCAATGTCCCCGGTCCCCCCCAATGTCCCCTCCAATGTCCCCCTGCCCCATGCCCCAATATCCCCAAGACCCCCCAATGTCCCCATTGTCCCCAGCGCCCCCACTCCCCCAATGTCCCCAATGTCCCCCCAATGTCCCCAATGTCTCCAGTATCCCCAATGTCCCCAATGTCCCCAGTGTCCCCAATGCCCCGATGTCCCCAATGTCCCCAATGTCCCCAATAGCCCCCAACGTCCCCAATGTCCCCCCAATGTCCCTGGTGTCCCCCTTGTCCCCCCCAATGTCCCTCAATGTTCCCAAATCCCCCAATGTCCCCTCCATGTCCCCAGGATCCCCCAATGTCCCCATGTCCCCCTCAATGTCCCCCGATGTCCCCAATGTCCCCAATGTCCCAATGTCCCCATGTCCCCCCCAATGTCCCAATGTCCCCAATGCCCCCCCACTCCCATCCCCCCAATGTCCCCAATGTCCTCCCAGTGTCCCCAATGTCCCCATGTCCCCCTCAATGTCCCCATCCCCCCAATGTCCCCACAATGTCCCCACAATGTCCCCATGCCCCCCCTCAATGTCCCAATGTCCACAGTGTCCCCAACGTCTCCCATCCCCCAATGACCCCCCAATGTCCCCAATATCCCCCCAGTGTCCCCCAATGTCCCCAGTGTCCCCAAATTCCCCAATGTCCCCAGTGTCCCCCAATGTCCCCCAATGTCCCCAATGTCCCCAGTGTCCCCAAATTCCCCAATGTCCCCGATGTCCCCAGTGTCCCCCCATCCCTCCCCATTCCCCCAATGTCCCCAATGTCCCCAAATACCTCAATGTCCTCATATCCCACAGTCCCCCGTGCCCCCCTACATGTCCCCAATGTCCCCCCCAATGTCCCCATCCCCCCAATGTCCCCATCGCCCCAATGTCCCCCCATGTCCCCCCCATGTCCCCATCCCCCCAATGTCCCCATGTCCCCCCCGATGTCCCCCCAATGTCCCCACTCCCCCAATGTCCCCATGTCCCCATGTCCCCCCCGATGTCCCCAATGCCCCCCCACTCCCATCCCCCCAGTGTCCCCCATATCCTCCCAATGTCCCCCCCAGTGTCCCCCCCAATGTCCCCCCCAGTGTCCCCCCCAGTGTCCCCATGTCCCCCCCCGCTGTCCCCAGGTGTCCCCAGGTGTCACCTCAGCCTCGGGCCGGCAGAGTTTGGCCCCGAGCGCGAATCCTCCGCCCACGCCCAGCGTGCCAAAGGGACCTGAGGGGACATTGGGGACATTGGGGACATCAGGGGACATCAGTGCCAAAGGGACCTGAGGGGACATTGGGGACACTGGGGACATCAGGGGACATCAGTGCCAAAGGGACCTGAGGGGACATTGGGGACACTGGGGACATTGGGGACATCAGTGCCAAAGGGACCTGAGGGGACAATGGGGACACTGGGGACATCAGTGCCAAAGGGACCTGAGGGGACATTGGGGACATTGGGGACATCAGGGGACATCAGTGCCAAAGGGACCTGAGGGGACATTGGGGACATTGGGGACATCAGGGGACATCAGTGCCAAAGGGACCTGAGGGGACAATGGGGACACTGGGGACATCAGTGCCAAAGGGACCTGAGGGGACATTGGGGACATTGGGGACATCAGGGGACATCAGTGCCAAAGGGACCTGAGGGGACAGTGGGGACATTGGGGACATTGGGGACATCAGTGCCAAAGGGACCTGAGGGGACAATGGGGACACTGGGGACATCAGTGCCAAAGGGACCTGAGGGGACATTGGGGACATTGGGGACATTGGGGACATCAGTGCCAAAGGGACCTGAGGGGACATTGGGGACACTGGGGACATCAGGGGACATCAGTGCCAAAGGGACCTGAGGGGACAGTGGGGACATCAGGGGACATCAGGGGACATCAGTGCCAAAGGGACCTGAGGGGACATTGGGGACATTGGGGACATCAGTGCCACCACCGGGGACAGCAGGGACACAGGGACACAGGGACATGAGTGCCAAAGGGACCTGAGGGGACAGTGGGGACATCAGGGGACACAGGGACATGAGTGCCAAAGGGACCTGAGGGGACAATGGGGACACTGGGGACATCAGGGGACATGAGTGCCAAAGGGACCTGAGGGGACATTGGGGACATTGGGGACATTGGGGACATCAGTGCCAAAGGGACCTGAGGGGACATTGGGGACACTGGGGACATCAGGGGACATCAGTGCCAAAGGGACCTGAGGGGACATTGGGGACATTGGGGACATTGGGGACATCAGTGCCACCACCAGGGACAGTGGGGACATCAGCGCCAAAGGGACCTGAGGGGACAGTGGGACATCAGGGGACATCAGGGGACATCAGGGGACATCAGTGCCACACTGGGGACAGCAGGGACACCAGGGACAGAGGGGACACAGGGACAGAAGTGCCAAAGGGACCTGAGGGGACACTGGGGACATCAGTGCCACCACCAGGGACACTGGGGACATCAGTGCCACCACCGGGGACAGGCGGGACAAAGGGGACAGAGGGGACACCAGTGCCATCACCAAGGACACAGGGGACAATGAGGACACCAGTGCCACCACCGGGGCCAGCTGGGACATGAGTGCCAAAGGGACCTGAGGGGACAGTGGGGACATCAGTGCCACCAAACCAGGCACAGAGGGGACACAGGGACGTGTTCCTACCTGTCTGCTGGCAGGGGTGGCCGTGACCACAGGTGTCCCCAGTGTCCCAAATGTCCCCATTGTTGCCAGTGTCCCCAATGTCCCATCAATGTCCCCAGTGTCCCCAATGTCCCCAATGTCCCCAATTCCCCCAGTGTCCCCGATGTCCCCAGTGTCCCCAGTGTCCCATACCCGGGTCCATCCACCCTCGGGGCTGCCGTGGCCGCACCGTGTACGCCGCTGTCCCCTCAATGTCCCCAATGTCCCATCAATGTCCCCAATGTCCCCAGTGTCCCATTAATGTCCCATCAATGTCCCCAATCCCCCCAATGTCCCCAATGTCCCCAGTGTCCCCAGTGTCCCCAATCCCCCCAATGTCCCCAATGTCCCCAGTGTCCCCAATGTCCCCAATCCCCTCAATGTCCCCAATGTCCCCAACGTCCCCAACATCCCCAGTGTCCCCAGTGTCCCTTACCCGGGTCCATCCACCCTCGGGGCTGCCGTGGCCGCACCGTGTACGCCGCTGTCCCCTCAATGTCCCCAATGTCCCCAGTGTCCCCATCCCCCCAATGTCCCCAATGTCCCCAGTGTCCCCATCCCCCCAATGTCCCCAATGTCCCCAATGTCCCCGATGTCACCACACCCGGGTCCATCCACCCTTGTGGCTGCCGAGGCCGCACCGTGTACGCCGCTGTCCCCCCAATGTCCCCAATGTCCCCTCAATGTCCCCAATGTCCCTGATGTCCCCAACATCCCCAATGTCCCCAATGTCCCCAATGTCCCCAAACCCCCCAACATCCCCAGTGTCCCCAGTGTCCCCAGTGTCCCTTACCCGGGTCCATCCACCCTCGTGGCTGCCGAGGCCGCACCGTGTACGCCGCTGTCCCCTCAATGTCCCCAATGTCCCATCAATGTCCCCAACGTCCCCAATGTCCCCAATATCCCCAATGTCCCCAAACCCCCCAATGTCCCCAACATCCCCAATGTCCCCAATCCCCCCAGTGTCCCCAATGTCCCATCAATGTCCCCAGTGTCCCTTACCCGGGTCCATCCACCCTCGGGGCTGCCGAGGCCGCACCGTGTACGCCGCTGTCCCCAATGTCCCCAACGTCCCCAATGTCCCCAATGTCCCCAAACCCCCCAATGTCCCCAATGTCCCCAATGTCCCATCAATGTCCCCGATGTCACCATACCCGGGTCCATCCACCCTCGGGGCTGCCGTGGCCGCACCGTGTACGCCGCTGTCCCCCCAATGTCCCCAATGTCCCATCAATGTCCCCAATGTCCCCAATGTCCCCAACATCCCCAATGTCCCCAATGTCCCCAAACCCCCCAACATCCCCAGTGTCCCCAGTGTCCCAAGTGTCCCTTAGCCGGGTCCATCCACCCTCGTGGCTGCCGAGGCCGCACCATGTACGCCGCTGTCCCCAATGTCCCCAACGTCCCCAGTGTCCCCAATGTCCCCAAACCCCCCAATGTCCCCAATGTCCCCAATGTCCCATCAATGTCCCCGATGTCACCATACCCGGGTCCATCCACCCTCGGGGCTGCCGAGGCCGCACTGTGTACGCCGCTGTCCCCAATGTCCCCAACGTCCCCAATGTCCCCAATGTCCCCAAACCCCCCAATGTCCCCAATGTCCCCAATGTCCCCAATGTCCCCAACATCCCCAATGTCCCCAATGTCCCCAATGTCCCCAATGTCCCATCAATGTCCCCGATGTCACCATACCCGGGTCCATCCACCCTCGGGGCTGCCGAGGCCGCACCGTGTACGCCGCTGTCCCCACGAAGTCGCCGCCGTCGGCCACCAGGAGGCTCTGGGGGGGCAGGAGCCGATCCAGGGCCCGCAGCACCATCAGGGGGTTCAGGTGGCACGGGGGGGGCACCGCGGCCTTGGCGCTGCGGGCACGGAACACGAAAATCCCAAATCTGGGGGGTCTGAGCCCAAAAATCCTCCCAAAAAAGGAATGAGCCCAAAAATCCCGAACTGGGGGGGTCTGAGCCCAAAAATCCCGAATTTGGGGGGTCTGAACCCAAAAAATCCTCCCAAAAAAGGAATGAGCACTAAAATCCCAAACTGGGGAGGTCTGAGCCCAAAAATCCCAAACTGGGGGGGGTCTGAGCCCAAAAATCCCGAACTGGGGGGGTCTGAGCCCAAAAATCCCGAATTGGGGGGGTCTGAGCCCAAAAATCCCGAACTGGGGGGGTCTGAGCCCAAAAATCCCGAATTGGGGGGGTCTGAACCCAAAAATCCCAAACTGGGGGGTCTGAGCCCAAAAATCCCAAACTGGGGGGTCTGAGCCCAAAAATCCCGAATTGGGGGGGTCTGAGCCCAAAAATCCCAAACTGGGGGGTCTGAGCCCAAAAATCCCGAACTGGGGGGGTCTGAGCCCAAAAATCCCAAACTGGGGGGTCTGAGCCCAAAAATCCTCCCAAAAAAGGAATGAGCCCAAAAATCCCAAACTGGGGGGGTCTGAGCCCAGAAATCCCGAATTGGGGGGGTCTGAGCCCAAAAATCCCAAACTGGGGGGTCTGAGCCCAAAAATCCCAAATTGGGGGGGGTTTGAGCCCAAAAATCCCAAACTGGGGGAGTCTGAGCCCAAAAATCCTCCCAAAAAAGGAATGAGCCCAAAAATCCCAAACTGGGGGGTTCTGAGCCCAAAAATCCCGAATTTGGGGCCTTTGAACCCAAAAATCCCAAGCCCCCCCCCCCATTGGAGCGGTGGGGAAGGGGCTGCGGTGCCCCCCCCAAAATCGGGAATGGGATCCCCCAAATGTCCCCACCCGTCCCTGTCCGTCTGTCCCCTCTGTCCCCCTGTCCCCGTCCCGTGTCCGTCTGTCCCCGTCCCGTGTCCGTCTGTCCGTCCCTCACTGGTTCAGCCACTCCCTGTCCCCATTCCCATGTCCATCTGTCCCCTCTGTCCCCCTGTCCCCATCCCGTGTCCGTCTGTCCCCTCTGTCCGTCTGTCTGTCCGTCACCGGTTCAGCCCCTCCCTGTCCCCCTGTTTCTGTCCCCCCCGTGTCCCCATCCCCGTGTCCGTCTGTCCCCGTCCCCGTGTCCGTCTGTCCCCGTCCCGTGTCCGTCTGTCCCCTCTGTCCCCCTGTTTCTGTCCCCTCTGTCCGTCTGTCCCCATTCCCGTGTCCCCCTGTCCCCTCTGTCCCCCTGTCCCCATTCCCGTGTCCGTCTGTCCCCGTCCCGTGTCTGTCTGTCCCCATCCCCGTGTCCGTCTGTCCCCGTCCCGTGTCCGTCTGTCCCCATCCCCGTGTCCGTCTGTCCCCGTCCCGTGTCCGTCTGTCCGTCCCTCACCGGTTCTGCCGCTCCCTGTCCCCTCTGTCCCTGTCCCCGTCCCGTGTCCGTCTGTCCCCGTCCCGTGTCCCCCTGTCCCCTCTGTCCCCCCATTCCCGTGTCCGTCTGTCCGTCCCTCACCGGTTCAGCCCCTCCCTGTCCCCGTTTCTGTCCCCCTGTCCCCATCCCGTGTCCCCCTGTCCCCTCTGTCCCCCTGTCCCCGCCCCGTGTCCGTCTGTCCGTCCCTCACCGGTTCTGCCGCTCCTTCTCCTCCTCGGCCTCCCGCAGCCGCTGCAGCCACGGCCGGGGGCAGCCGAACCCGGGCAGGCTCCGCGACAGCGCCACCAGCAGCGACGCGGGGTCACCTGGGGACACAGAAATGTCACCAAAATTGTCACCAAACGTCACCCAATGTCACCACAGCGCCACCAGCAGCGACGCGGGGTCACCTAAGGGACAATGTCACCCAATGTCACCGAAAATGTCACCCAATGTCACCCAATGTCACCACAGCGCCACCAGCAGCGACGCGGGGTCACCTGGGGGGGAATGTCACCAAAAATGTCACCCAATGTCACCACAGTGCCACCAGCAGCGACGCGGGGTCACCTGGGGACACAGAAATGTCACCCAATGTCACCCAATGTCACCACAGCGCCACCAGCAGCGACGCGGGGTCACCTAAGGGTGTCACCAAAAATGTCACCCAATGTCACCCAATGTCACCAAAGGGACAGCAGCAGGGACGCGGGGTCACCTGGGGACAATGTCACCCAATGTCACCCAATGTCACCCAATGTCACCCAATGTCACCACAGCGCCACCAGCAGCGACGCGGGGTCACCTGGGGACACAGAAATGTCACCAAAAATGTCACCGAAAATGTCACCCAACGTCACCCAATGTCACCACAGTGCCACCAGCAGCGACGCAGGGTCACCTGGGGGAATGTCACTGAAAATGTCACCCAATGTCACCAAAAATGTCACCCAATGTCACCAAATGTCACCACAGCACCACCAGCAGCGACGCGGGGTCACCTGGGGGACAATGTCACCAAAAATGTCACCCAATGTCACCAAAAATGTCACCCAATGTCAGCAAAATGTCACCCAAAGTGTCACCAAATGTCACCAAAGGTACTCAGTGCCACCAGCAGGGACACGGGGTCACCTAAGGGACACCAAAAATGTCACCAAATGTCATCAAATGTCACCAAATATCACCAGGGATCGCACAGTGCCACCAGCAGGGACACGGGGTCACCTAAGGGACAATGTCACTGAAAATGTCACCAAAAATGTCACCAAAAATGTCACCAAAAATGTCACCACAGCGCCACCAGCAGGGACGCGGGGTCACCTGGGGGGACACCAAAAATGTCACCAAATGTCACCAGGGGACTCCAAAGTGTCACCAAAAATGGCACCAAGGGACCCCAAAATGACCCCAAAGTGTCACCACGGACCCCAAAATTACAGCAAAGACCCCAAAGTGCCACCAAGAGACCCCAAAGTGTCACCAAATGTCACCCAAAATTTCACCCGGGGACCCCAAAGTGTCACCAAGGGACCCCAAAGCAGCTCAGTTCCATCCCAAAACCGCCTCATGCTGCCCCAAACCGGTTCATTCCGACCCTAACCGGTTCATTCTGACCCAAACCGGTTCATTCTGACCCCAAACCGGTTCATTCTGACCCAAACCGGTTCATTCTGACCCCAAACCGTTTCATCTGTGTCCCCAGTGTCCCCATTTGTGTCCCCAAAGTCCCCTCACCCTGCATTTCCAGAAGATGTCAGATTTCAGCACCAGCTTTGCTCGGTCGCGGTTTGACCCAAAACCGCCTCATTTTAACCCCAAAACCGCCTCATTTTAACCCCAAAACTGCCTCATTCTGACCCCAAAACCGCCTCATTTTAACCCCAAAACCGCCTCATTCTGACCCCAAACCCGCCTCATTTTAACCCCAAAACTGCCTCATTTGTAACCCCAAAACCGCCTCATTTTAACCCCAAAACTGCCTCATTTTAACCCCAAAACCGCCTCATTTTAACCCCAAAACCGCCTCATTCTGACCCCAAACCCGCCTCATTTTAACCCGAAACCGCCTCATTTTAACCCCAAACCCGCCTCATTTTAACCCCAAAACCGCCTCATTTTAACCCCAAAACCGCCTCATTCTGACCCCAAACCCGCCTCATTTTAACCCCAAACCCGCCTCATTTGTAACCCCAAAACCGCCTCATTTTAACCCCAAAACTGCCTCATTTGTAACCCCAAAACCGCCTCATTTTAACCCCAAAACTGCCTCATTTTAACCCCAAAACTGCCTCATTTTAACCCCAAAACCGCCTCATTTTAACCCCAAAACCGCCTCATTCTGACCCCAAAACTGCCTCATTTTAACCCCAAAACCGCCTCATTTTAACCCGAAACCGCCTCATTTTAACCCCAAACCGGTTCATTTTAACCCCAAAACTGCCTCATTTTAACCCCAAAACTGCCTCATTTTAACCCCAAAACCGCCTCATTCTGACCCCAAAACCGCCTCATTTTAACCCCAAAACCGCCTCATTTTAACCCGAAACCGCCTCATTTTAACCCCAAACCGGTTCATTTTAACCCCAAAACTGCCTCATTTTAACCCCAAAACTGCCTCATTTTAACCCCAAACCCGCCTCATTTTAACCCCAAAACCGCCTCATTCTGACCCCAAACCGGTTCATTGTGACCCCAAACCGGTTCATTTGTGTCCCCAGTGTCCCCAGGGTCCCTCACCCTGCAGGGCCAGCCGCGGTGTCCAGAACACGTCCGAGTTCCGCAGCAGCTGCTCCCGGTTGCGGTTTGACCCAAAACCGCCTCATTTTAACCCCAAAACCGCCTCATTTTAACCCCAAACCCGCCTCATTCTGACCCCAAACCGGTTCATTCTGACCCCAAAACCGCCTCATTCTGACCCCAAACCGGTCCATTCTGACCCCAAACCGGTTCATTCGTGTCCCAGGGTCCCTCACCCTGCAGGGCCAGCCGCGGTGTCCAGAACACGTCCGAGTTCCGCAGCAGCTGCTCCCGGTCGCGGTTTGACCCAAAACCGCCTCATTTTAACCCCAAAACCGCCTCATTCTGACCCCAAACCGGTTCATTGTGACCCCAAACCCGCCTCATTCTGACCCCAAACCGGTTCATTCGTGTCCCCACTGTCCCCATTTGTGTCCCCAAAGTCCCCATTCGTGTCCCAGGGTCCCTCACCCTGCAGGGCCAGCCGCGGTGTCCAGAACACGTCCGAGTTCCGCAGCAGCTGCTCCCGGTTGCGGTTTGACCCAAAACCGCCTCATTTTAACCCCAAAACCGCCTCATTCTGACCCCAAACCGGTTCATTGTGACCTCAAACCGGTTCATTTGTGTCCCCAGTGTCCCCAGGGTCCCTCACCCTGCAGGGCCAGCCGCGGTGTCCAGAACACGTCCGAGTTCCGCAGCAGCTGCTCCCGGTTGCGGTTTGACCCAAAACCGCCTCATTTTAACCCCAAAACCGCCTCATTTTAACCCCAAACCCGCCTCATTCTGACCCCAAACCCGCCTCATTCTGACCCCAAACCGGTTCATTGTGACCCCAAACCCGCCTCATTCTGACCCCAAACCGGTTCATTCGTGTCCCCACTGTCCCCATTTGTGTCCCCAAAGTCCCCATTCGTGTCCCAGGGTCCCTCACCCTGCAGGGCCAGCCGCGGTGTCCAGAACACGTCCGAGTTCCGCAGCAGCTGCTCCCGGTTGCGGTTCACGGCCACCACGGCGGCGCCGCGGCCGAAGAGGCGCCCGTAGGACAGGCGGAAATCGCACACGGTCCCTGCCGGGGACGCGCCGGGGTCACCGGGGGGCGTCGCGGTGTCCCCAAGGTGTCCCCGAGGTGTCCCCGGGGTGTCCCCAAGGTGTCCCTGAGGTGTCCCCAGGGTGTCCCCGAGGTGTCCCCAGGGTGTCCCCAGGGTGTCCCTGAGGTGTCCCCAGGGTGTCCCCGAGGTGTCCCTGAGGTGTCCCCAGGGTGTCCCCGGGGTGTCCCCAGGGTTTCCCTGAGTTGTCCCCGAGGTTTCCCCTGAACTGTCCCCGAGGTGTCCCCGAGGTGTCCCCAGGGTTTCCCCGAGTTGTCCCCGAGTTGTCCCCGAGTTGTCCCCGAGGTGTCCCCGAGGTGTCCCCAGGGTGTCCCCGAGGTGTCCCCAGGGTGTCCCCAGGGTGTCCCCGAGGTGTCCCCGGGGTGTCCCCGAGGTGTCCCCAGGGTGTCCCCGAGGTGTCCCCAGGGTGTCCCCGAGGTGTCCCCAAGGTTTCCCCTGAACTGTCCCCGAGGTGTCCCCGAGGTGTCCCCAGGGTTTCCCTGAGTTGTCCCCGAGGTGTCCCTGAGTTGTCCCCGAGGTGTCCCCGAGGTGTCCCCAGGGTGTCCCCGAGCTGTCCCCGAGGTGTCCCCAGGGTGTCCCTGAGGTCTCCCCAGGGTGTCCCTGAGGTGTCCCCAAGATGTCCCCAAGCTTTCCCCTGAGGTGTCCCCAGGGTGTCCCCAGGGTGTCCCCGGGGTGTCCCCAGGGTGTCCCCGAGGTGTCCCCGGGGTGTCCCCCCCCGAGGTGTCCCCAGGGTGTCCCCAGGGTGTCCCCGAGGTGTCCCCGGGGTGTCCCCGAGGTGTCCCCGAGGTGTCCCCAGGGTGTCCCCGAGGTGTCCCCGGGGTGTCCCCCCGGTGCCAGGGGTACCTGCCAGCAGCACGAGGTCGGCGTCGCGCAGCGCCTCCCGCCGGTTCTGCCGCAGCGCCAGGGGGCACTCGGGGGGCAGCAGCCCCCGCGCGGCGCCCCCCAGGTAGCAGGGGACGCCCAGGGACTGCAGGGCCGACCTGGGGGACAGGAGGGGACGGTGACCCCCAACTGGCAAAGTTCGGCCCCAAACTGGCCCCAAACCGGCTCCATTTGGCCCCAAACCGGCTCCATTTGGTCCCAAACTGGCCCCCAAAACCGGCTCCATCTGGCCCCAAACTGGCCCCTAAAACCGGCTCCATCTGGCCCCAAACTGGCAAAGTTCAGCCCCAAACTGGCCCCAAACCGGCTCCATCTGGCCCCAAACTGGCCCCCAAAACCGGCTCCATCTGGCCCCAAACTGGCCCCCAAAACCGGCTCCATCTGGCCCCAAACTGGCACAGTTTGGCCCCAAACTGGCCCCCAAAACCGGCCCCCATTGGCCCCAAACTGGCTCCATTTGGTCCCAAACTGGCCCCCAAAACCGGCTCCATCTGGCCCCAAACTGGCAAAGTTCAGCCCCAAACTGGCCCCCAAAACCGGCTCCATTTGACCCCAAACTGGTTTGACTCCAAACTGGCTGGTTTGACCCCAAACTGGCTCCATTTCACCCCAAACTGGCTCCGTTTGGCCCCAAACTGGCTGGTTTGACCCCAAACTGGCTCCATTTGACCCCAAACTGGTTTGACCCCAAACTGGCTCCATTTGACCCCAAACTGGCTGGTTTGACCCCAAACTGGTTTGACCCCAAACTGGCTCCATTTGACCCCAAACTGGCTGGTTTGACCCCAAACTGGTTTGACCCCAAACTGGCTCCATTTGACCCCAAACTGGCTGGTTTGACCCCAAACTGGTTTGACCCCAAACTGGCTCCATTTGACCCCAAACCGGCCCCGTTTGGCCACAGAAGTGACCCAGCTGCGATCCCAGTCCCTCCCAGTCCCTCCCAGTATAACCCACTCTCCCCCCAGTCCCTCCCAGTTCCTCCCAGTTCCTCCCAGTCCCTCCCAAACCCCTCCCAGTCCCTCCCAGTATAACCCACTCTCCCCCCAGTCCCTCCCAGTCCCTCCCAGTCTCTCCCAGTCCCTCCCAGTCCATCCCAGTATAACCCACTCTCCCCCCAGTCCCTCCCAGTTCATCCCAGTCCCTCCCGGTCCCTCCTAATCCCCTCCCAGTCCATCCCAGTATAATCCAGTTCCCGCCCAGTCCCCCCCAGTCCCTTCCAGCCCCTTCCCAGTATAACCCAGTCCCATCCCAGTCCCTCCCAGTATATTCCAGTCCATCCCAGTATAACCCAGCCCATACCAGTCCAACACAGTTTGTCCCAGTCCTTCCCAGTTTATCCCGGTGCCCTCCCAGTCCCTCCCAGTATAACCCAGTCCCTCCCAGTGCCCCCAATCCCCTCCCAGTCCCTCCCAGTTTATCCCAGTCCATCCCAGTTCATCATCCCAGTCCCTTCTAATCCCCTCCCAGTATAAACCAGTCCCCTCCCAGTCCCCCCAATGCCCCCTAAGCCCTCCCAGTCCATCCCAGTATAACCCAGTGCATTCCAGTCCCCCCCAATCCCCTCCCAGTCCATCCCAGTACAACCCAACTTAATCCCAGTCCCTCCCAGTCCCCTCCCAGTATAACCCAGTATAACCCAGTCCCTCCCAGTCCATCCCAGTTTGTCCCAGTTCCATCCATCCCAGTCCCTCCCAGTCCCTCCCAGTCCCTCCCAGTTTATCCCAGTCCCTCCCAGTCCATCTCAATCCCCTCCCAGTTTATCCCAGTCTCTCCCAGTATAACCCAGTCCATCCCAGTACATCCCAGTCCCTCTCAGTATAACCCAGTCCCTCCCAGTATAACCCAGTCCCTCCCAGTATAACCCAGTCCCTCCCAGTTTATCCCAGTCCCTCCCAGTATAACCCAGTTTATCCCAGTCCCTCCCTGTCCCTCCCAGTTTATCCCAGTCCCTCCCAGTATATCCCAGTATAACCCAGTCCCTCCCTGTCCCTCCCAGTTTATCCCAGTCCCTCCCAGTATAACCCAGTCCCTCCCAGTATAACCCAGTCCCTCCCAGTCCCTCCCAGTATAACCCAGTCCCTCCCAGTATAACCCAGTCCCTCCCAGTATAACCCAGTCCCTCCCAGTTTATCCCAGTCCCTCCCAGTTTATCCCAGTTTACCCCAGTCCATCCCAGTCCATCCCAGTGTCGCACCTGAGCTCCTCTGCGGGCGTTGGGGGCAGCAGGGCCTGACTGCCCACGAGCAGCAGCGGCCGCTGAGCCCGGCTCAGGAGCTCTGCCACCTGCTGGACCTGCATTGAACCGGGATTAACCCGGGATAAACCGGGATTAACCGGGATTAACCGGGATTAACCCCAACAGAGCCCGGCTCAGGAGCTCTGCCACCTGCTGGACCTGCATTGAACCGGGATTAACCCGGGATTAACCCGGGATAAACCCGGGATTAACCGGGATTAACCCGGGATTGACCCCAACAGAGCCCGGCTCAGGAGCTCTGCCACCTGCTGGACCTGCATTGAACCGGGATTAACCCGGGATTAACCCGGGATTAACCCGGGATTAACCGGGATTAACCCCAACAGAGCCCGGCTCAGGAGCTCTGCCACCTGCTGGACCTGGGTTAACAGAGATAACCCGGGATTAACCCGGGATTAACCCGGGATTAACCGGGATTAACCCCAACAGAGCCCGGCTCAGGAGCTCTGCCACCTGCTGGACCTGCATTGAACCGGGATTAACCCGGGATAAACCGGGATAAACCGGGATTAACCGGGATTAACCCCAACAGAGCCCGGCTCAGGAGCTCTGCCACCTGCTGGACCTGCATTGAACCGGGATTAACCCGGGATTAACCCGGGATTAACCGGGATTAACCCCAACAGAGCCCGGCTCAGGAGCTCTGCCACCTGCTGGACCTGCATTGAACCGGGATTAACCCGGGATTAACCCGGGATAAACCGGGATTAACCCCAACAGAGCCCGGCTCAGGAGCTCTGCCACCTGCTGGACCTGCATTGAACCGGGATTAACCCGGGATAAACCCGGGATAAACCGGGATTAACCGGGATTAACCCCAACAGAGCCCGGCTCAGGAGCTCTGCCACCTGCTGGACCTGCATTGAACCGGGATTAACCCGGGATTAACCCGGGATAAACCCGGGATTAACCGGGATTAACCCCAACAGAGCCCGGCTCAGGAGCTCTGCCACCTGCTGGACCTGCATTGAACCGGGATTAACCCGGGATTAACCCGGGATTAACCCGGGATTAACCCTGGATTAACCCGGGATTAACCGGGATTAACCCCAACAGAGCCCGGCTCAGGAGCTCTGCCACCTGCTGGACCTGCATTGAACCGGGATTAACCCGGGATAAACCGGGATTAACCGGGATTAACCCCAACAGAGCCCGGCTCAGGAGCTCTGCCACCTGCTGGACCTGCATTGAACCGGGATTAACCCGGGATAAACCCGGGATAAACCGGGATAAACCGGGATTAACCGGGATTAACCCCAACAGAGCCCGGCTCAGGAGCTCTGCCACCTGCTGGACCTGCATTGAACCGGGATTAACCCGGGATTAACCCGGGATAAACCGGGATAAACCGGGATTAACCCCAACAGAGCCCGGCTCAGGAGCTCTGCCACCTGCTGGACCTGCATTGAACCGGGATTAACCCGGGATTAACCCGGGATAAACCCGGGATTAACCGGGATTAACCCCAACAGAGCCCGGCTCAGGAGCTCTGCCACCTGCTGGACCTGCATTGAACCGGGATTAACCCGGGATTAACCCGGGATTAACCCGGGATTAACCCGGGATTAACCCGGGATTAACCGGGATTAACCCCAACAGAGCCCGGCTCAGGAGCTCTGCCACCTGCTGGACCTGCATTGAACCGGGATTAACCCGGGATAAACCGGGATTAACCGGGATTAACCCCAACAGAGCCCGGCTCAGGAGCTCTGCCACCTGCTGGACCTGCATTGAACCGGGATTAACCCGGGATAAACCCGGGATAAACCGGGATAAACCGGGATTAACCGGGATTAACCCCAACAGAGCCCGGCTCAGGAGCTCTGCCACCTGCTGGACCTGCATTGAACCGGGATTAACCCGGGATAAACCCGGGATAAACCGGGATTAACCGGGATTAACCCCAACAGAGCCCGGCTCAGGAGCTCTGCCACCTGCTGGACCTGCATTGAACCAGGATTAACCCGGGATTAACCCGGGATTAACCGGGATTAACCGGGATTAACCCCAACAGAGCCCGGCTCAGGAGCTCTGCCACCTGCTGGACCTGCATTGAACCGGGATTAACCCGGGATTAACCCGGGATTAACCGGGATTAACCGGGATTAACCCCAACAGAGCCCGGCTCAGGAGCTCTGCCACCTGCTGGACCTGCATTGAACCGGGATTAACCCGGGATTAACCCGGGATAAACCCAGGATTAACCGGGATTAACCCCAACAGAGCCCGGCTCAGGAGCTCTGCCACCTGCTGGACCTGCATTGAACCGGGATTAACCCGGGATTAACCCGGGATAAACCCGGGATTAACCGGGATTAACCCGGGATTGACCCCAACAGAGCCCGGCTCAGGAGCTCTGCCACCTGCTGGACCTGCATTGAACCGGGATTAACCCGGGATTAACCCGGGATAAACCGGGATTAACCGGGATTAACCCCAACAGAGCCCGGCTCAGGAGCTCTGCCACCTGCTGGACCTGCATTGAACCGGGATTAACCCGGGATTAACCCGGGATTAACCGGGATTAACCCCAACAGAGCCCGGCTCAGGAGCTCTGCCACCTGCTGGACCTGCATTGAACCGGGATTAACCCGGGATAAACCGGGATAAACCGGGATTAACCGGGATTAACCCCAACAGAGCCCGGCTCAGGAGCTCTGCCACCTGCTGGACCTGCATTGAACCGGGATTAACCCGGGATAAACCCGGGATAAACCGGGATTAACCGGGATTAACCCCAACAGAGCCCGGCTCAGGAGCTCTGCCACCTGCTGGACCTGCATTGAACCGGGATTAACCCGGGATTAACCCGGGATAAACCGGGATTAACCGGGATTAACCCCAACAGAGCCCGGCTCAGGAGCTCTGCCACCTGCTGGACCTGCATTGAACCGGGATTAACCCGGGATTAACCCGGGATAAACCCGGGATTAACCGGGATTAACCCCAACAGAGCCCGGCTCAGGAGCTCTGCCACCTGCTGGACCTGCATTGAACCGGGATTAACCCGGGATAAACCGGGATAAACCGGGATTAACCCGGGATTAACCCCAACAGAGCCCGGCTCAGGAGCTCTGCCACCTGCTGGACCTGCATTGAACCGGGATTAACCCGGGATTAACCCGGGATAAACCGGGATTAACCGGGATTAACCCGGGATTAACCCCAACAGAGCCCGGCTCAGGAGCTCTGCCACCTGCTGGACCTGCATTGAACCGGGATTAACCCGGGATAAACCGGGATAAACCGGGATTAACCCGGGATTAACCCCAACAGAGCCCGGCTCAGGAGCTCTGCCACCTGCTGGACCTGCATTGAACCGGGATTAACCCGGGATTAACCCGGGATAAACCGGGATTAACCGGGATTAACCCGGGATTAACCCCAACAGAGCCCGGCTCAGGAGCTCTGCCACCTGCTGGACCTGCATTGAACCGGGATTAACCCGGGATTAACCCGGGATTAACCGGGATAAACCGGGATTAACCCCAACAGAGCCCGGCTCAGGAGCTCTGCCACCTGCTGGACCTGCATTGAACCGGGATTAACCCGGGATTAACCCGGGATTAACCCGGGATTAACCGGGATTAACCCCAACAGAGCCCGGCTCAGGAGCTCTGCCACCTGCTGGACCTGGGTTAACAGAGATAACCCGGGATTAACCCGGGATTAACCCGGGATTAACTTCAATAGAGTGGGGATTAACCCGGGATTAACCCGGGATTGACCCAAACACAACTGGGATTAACCCGGGATTGACACAGATTAACCCGGGATTAATTTAAACAGAGTGGGGATTGACCAAATTTTGGGGGTTTTTTCCCCATTTTGGGGTTTTTGGAGAATTTTTGGGGTGATTTTTGGGATATTTTGGGGTGATTTTTGAGCTGATTTTTGGGGTGATTTTGGGGGTGATTTTTGGGATATTTTGGGGTGACTTTGGGGCGAATTTTGGGATATTTTGGGGTGATTTTTGGGATGATTTTGGGGTGATTTTTGGGGTGATTTTTTGGATATTTTGGGGTGATTTTGGGGTGATTTTTGGGATATTTTGGGGTGATTTTTGGGATATTTTGGGGTGATTTTTGGAGTGATTTTTGGGGTGATTTTTGGGATATTTTGGGGTGATTTTTGGGGCGATTTTTGGGGTGATTTTTGGGATATTTTGGGGTGATTTTGGGGTGATTTTTGGGATATATTGGGGTGATTTTTGGGATATTTTGGGGCGATTTTGGGGGTGATTTTTTGGATATTTTGGGGTGATTTTGGGGTGATTTTTGGGATATTTTGGGGTGATTTTTGGGGTGATTTTTGGGGTGATTTTTTGGATATTTTGGGGTGATTTTTGGGATGATTTTGGGGTGATTTTTGGGGTGATTTTTTGGATATTTTGGGGTGATTTTGGGGTGATTTTTGGGATATTTTGGGGTGATTTTTGGAGTGATTTTTGGGGTGATTTTTGGGATATTTTGGGGTGATTTTTGGGGCGATTTTTGGGGTGATTTTTGGGATATTTTGGGGTGATTTTGGGGTGATTTTTGGGATATTTTGGGGTGATTTTTGGAGTGATTTTTGGGGTGATTTTTGGGATATTTTGGGGTGATTTTTGGGGTGATTTTTGGGGTGTTTTTTGGGATATTTTGGGGTGATTTTTGGGATGATTTTTGGGATATTTTGGGGTGATTTTGGGGTGATTTTTGGGATATATTGGGGTGATTTTTGGGATATTTTGGGGCGATTTTGGGGGTGATTTTTTGGATATTTTGGGGTGATTTTGGGGTGATTTTTGGGATATTTTGGGGTGATTTTTGGGGTGCTGTTTGGGATATTTTGGGGTGATTTTTGGGATATTTTGGGGCAATTTTTTGGGTGATTTTTGGGATATTTTGGGGTGATTTTTGGGGTGATTTTTGGGGCAATTTTTGGGATATTTTGGCGTGATTTTGGGGGTGATTTTTGGGATATTTTGGGGCAATTTTGGTGTGATTTTTGGGATATTTTGGGGTGATTTTGGGGTGATTTTTGGGATGTTTTGGGGCAATTTTTGGGGTGATTTTTGGGATATTTTGGGGTGATTTTTGGGGTGATTTTTGGGATATTTTGGGCTGATTTTCGGGATATTTTGGGGTGATTTTTGGGATATTTTGGGGCGATTTTGGGGTGATTTTGGGGGTGCTGTTTGGGATATTTTGGGTTGATTTTTGGGGTGATTTTTGGGATATTTTGGGATATTTTGGGGTGATTTTGGGGCGATTTTTGGGATATTTTGGGGTGATTTTGGGGCGATATTTGGGGTGATTTTTGGGATATTTTGGGGCGATTTTGGGGATATTTTGGGGTGATTTTGGGGTGATGTTTGGGATATTTTGGGGCGATTTTTGGGATATTTTGGGGCGATTTTGGGGGTGATTTTTGGGGTTTTTGAGCCTCACCTGCTGCGGCGTCGCCCTGGGGATGCTCAGCCCCAGCGGGTGCAGCTCCCGCGGCTCCCAGGCCCCCGCAAAGAGATCGCACAGGTAATTCCACAGGTACCTGAAATTGGGGGTTTATGGGGTTTTTATGGGATTTGGGGGTTTTGGGGTTTTTATGGGGTTTGGGGATTTTTTGAGGTTTTTTTTGTGGCATTTTGGGTTTTTTTAGGTTTAATTTTGGGGGTTTTTATGGGGTTTCTGTGAGGTTTTCAGGGGTTTTTTGAGGGGTTTTTGTGAGGTTTTTGTGGGGTTTTTGTGGGGTTTTTGTGGGATTTGGGGTTTTATGGGGTTTGGGGTTTTTAGGTGGCATTTTGGGGTTTTTTGGGTTTGATTTTTGGGTTTTTATGGGGTTTCTGTGAGGGTTTTCAGGGGTTTCTGAGGGGTTTTTGTGGGGTTTTTATGGGGTTTTTTTGGGTTTTTATGGGTTTGGGGTTTTTGGGGTTTGGGGTTCGCACAGGTAATTCCACAGGTACCTGAAATTGGGGTTTTATGGGGTTTTTATGGGATTTGGGGGTTTTGGGGTTTTTATGGGGTTTGGGGATTTTTTGGGGATTTTTGGGTTTGATTTTTGGGGTTTTATGGGGTTTCTGTGAGGTTTTAAGGGGTTTTATGAGGGGTTTTTGTGGGGTTTTTGGGAGGTTTTTGAGGTTTTATGTGGGGTTTTTGTGGGGTTTATGATGGGGTTTTTGTGGTGTTTTTGTGGGGTTTGGGGTTTTTATGGTGTTTGGGGTTTTTAGGTGGCATTTTGGGGTTTTTTGGGTTTGATTTTTGGGGTTTTTATGGGGTTTCTGTGAGGTTTTTGGGGGTTTTATGAGGGGTTTTTATGGGGTTTTTATGGGGTTTTTATGGGGTTTTTATGGGGTTTTTGTGGGATTTGGGGTTTATGGGGTTTGGGGTTCGCACAGGTAATTCCACAGGTACCTTGAATTTGGGGTTTTATGGGGTTTTTATGGGGTTTGGGGGTTTTGGGGGTTTTTATGGGGTTTGGGGATTTTTGGGGTTTTTATGGGGTTTGGGGATTTTTTGGGGTTTTTTTGTGGCATTTTGGGGTTTTTCAGGTTTAATTTTGGGGGTTTTTATGGGGTTTCTGTGAGGGTTTCAGGGGTTTTTTGAGGGGTTTTTGTGAGGTTTTTGTGGGGTTTTTATGGGGTTTTTGTGGGATTTGGGTTTTTATGGGGTTTGGGGTTTTTAGGTGGCATTTTGGGGTTTTTTGGGTTTGATTTTTGGGTTTTTTATGGGGTTTCTGTGAGGTTTTAAGGGGTTTTTGTGGGGTTTTTATGGGGTTTTTTTGGGTTTTTATGGGTTTGGGGTTTTTGGGGTTTGGGGTTCACACAGGTAATTCCACAGGTACCTGGAATTTGGGGTTTTTATGGGGTTTTTATGGGATTTGGGGGTTTTGGGGTTTTTATGGGGTTTGGGGATTTTTTGGGTTTTTTTGGCTTTGATTTTTGGGGTTTTTACGGGGTTTCTGTGAGGTTTTTAAGGAATTTTTGAGTGGTTTTAGTGCGGTTTTTATGGGGTTTTTATGGGTTTTTATGGGATTTGTGGATTTTGGGGTTTTTATGGGGTTTTTTGGGATTTGGGGTTTTATGGGGTTTTGGGATATTTTATGCAGTTTGGGGTTTTTTTTGTTTCATTTTTGGGGTTTTTATGGGGTTTCAATAGGGTTTGGGGGGGTTTTTTTTGGTTCAATTCTTGGGGTTTTTGTCAGGTTTTGGGGATTTTTTTTTTTGTTTCATTTTTGGGGTTTTTATGGGGTTTCAATGGGGTTTTGGGGGGGTTTTTTGGGGTTTTGGGGGGTTTTTGGGGTTTTTTTTTGGTTCAGTTCTTGGGGTTTTTGTCAGGTTTTGGGGATTTTTTTTGTTTCATTTTTGGGGTTTTTATCGGGGTTTTTTGTGCTTTTTATGGGGTTTTGGGGTTTTGTGGGATTTTATGGGTTTTCATAGGGTTTTTGTGGGGTTTTGATGGGGTTTGGGTGTTTTATGGGGTTTCTTCTGTTTGATTTTTGGGGTTTTTTTGGGGTTCTGGGAGAATTTTGGGGGTTTTTGTTTGATTTTTGGGGGTTTTTTGGGGTTTGGGGATTTTTGGGGGTTTTTTGGTTCGATTTTTGGGGTTTTTGTGGGGTTTTGGGGGATTTTTTGGCTTATTTTGGGGTGGGGTTTGGGGAATGTTTGGGGATTTTTGGGTTATTTTGGGGTGGGGTTCGGGTTGGATTTGGGGCATTTCTGGGGTGGTTTTTGGGGTATTTTTGGGGCAATTTTGGGGTGGGTTTGGGGTATTTTTTGGCTTTTTTGGGGATTTTTTTTGGGGTTATTTTGGGGTGGTTTTGGGGGTATTTGTGGGTTGGTTTTTGGGGTAGTTTTGGGAAGGATTTGGGGTTATTTTGGGGTTATTTTGGGATTTTTTGGGGTTGTTTTGGGGTGGTTTTGGGGTCATTTTTGGCTATTTTGGGGATTTTTTTTCGGGTTATTTTGGGGTGGATTTGGGGTTATTTTGGGGTTATTTGGGGATTTTTTGGGGTGGTTTTGGGGTATTTTTTGGCTATTTTGGGGATTTTTTTTCGGGTTATTTTGGGGTGGTTTTGGGGCGGATCTGGAGTTATTTTCCGGTGGTTTTGGGGTATTTTGGGGTGATTTTTGGGCCTTTTTGGGGATTTTATTTGGGTTATTTTGGGGTGGTTTTGGGGGTATTATTGGGGTGGTTTTGGGGTATTTGTGGGTTGGTTTTTGGGGTAGTTTTGGGAAGGATTTGGGGTTATTTTGGGGTTATTTTGGGATTTTTTGGGGTTGTTTTGGGGTGGTTTTGGGGTGATTTTTGGCTATTTTGGGGATTTTTTTTCGGGTTATTTTGGGGTGGATTTGGGGTTATTTTGGGGTTATTTGGGGATTTTTTGGGGTGGTTTTGGGGTATTTTTTGGCTATTTTGGGGATTTTTTTTCGGGTTATTTTGGGGTGGTTTTGGGGCGGATCTGGAGTTATTTTCCGGTGGTTTTGGGGTATTTTGGGGTGATTTTTGGGCCTTTTTGGGGATTTTATTTGGGTTATTTTGGGGTGGTTTTGGGGGTATTATTGGGGTGGTTTTGGGGTATTTGTGGGTTGGTTTTTGGGGTAGTTTTGGGAAGGATTTGGGGTTATTTTGGGGTTATTTTGGGATTTTTTGGGGTTGTTTTGGGGTGGTTTTGGGGTGATTTTTGGCTATTTTGGGGATTTTTTTCCAGGTTATTTTGGGGTGGTTTTGGGGGGGATTTGGGGTTATTTTGGGGTTATTTGGGGATTTTTTGGGGTGGTTTTGGGGTATTTTTTGGCTATTTTGGGGGATTTTTTTTCGGGTTATTTTAGGGTGGTTTTGGGGCGGATCTGGAGTTATTTTCCGGTGGTGTTGGGGTATTTTGGGGTGATTTTTGGGCCTTTTTGGGGATTTTATTTGGGTCATTTTGGGGTGGTTTTGGGGTATTTGTGGGTTGGTTTTTGGGGTAGTTTTGGGAAGGATTTGGGGTTATTTTGGGGTTATTTTGGGATTTTTTGGGGTTGTTTTGGGGTGGTTTTGGGGTATTTTTTGGCTATTTTGGGGATTTTCTTTCAGGTTATTTTGGGGTGGGTTTTGGGGCTATTTTGGGGAAGTTTGGGGCATTTTTGCTTTATTTTGGGGTGGTTTTTTGGGGGGGATTTGGGGTTATTTGGGGGCTTTCAGGGTGGTTTTGGGGCATTTCTGGGATGATTTTTGGGGTATTTTTGGGGCAGTTTTGGGGTATTTTTCAGGTTGTTTTTAGGGTTATTTTGGGGTTGTTTGGGGGTATTTTTGGGGTGGTTTTTGGTTTTTTTTTAGGGTGGTTTTGGGGTGATTTTTTGGGTATTTCTGGGAGGGATTTGGGGTTTGTTGGGGCATTTTTGGGGTTATTTTGGGGTGGTTTCTGGGGTGTTTTTGGGGTTGTTTTGGGGGTAATTTTGGGATATTTTTGGTGGTTTTTTAGGGTGGGTATTGGGGTATTTTTGGGGTGGTTTTCGGGGTATTTTTCAGGTGGTTTTGGGGTTATTTTTGGGTATTTTTGGGGTATTTCTGGGAAGGATTTGGGTTATTTTGGGGTGGTTTTGGGGCTGTTTTGGGGCATTTTCTGGATGATTTTTGGGGTATTTCTGGGAGGGATTTCGGGTTATTTTGGGGTATTTTTGGGGTGTTCTTTGGGTATTTTTCAGCTTATTTTGGGGTGGGTTTTAGGGAGTTTTTTGGGAGGATTTTGGGGTTATTTTGGGGTATTTTTGGGGTTTCTTTGGGGTATTTTTCAGCTTATTTTGGGGTGGGTTTTTGGGAGTTTTTTGGGAGGATTTTTGGGTTACTTTGGGGTATTTTGGGGTATTTTTGGGGTATTTTTTGGCTTATTTTGGGGTGGGATTTTGGGAGTTTTTTGGGAGGATTTTTGGGTTATTTTGGGGTATTTTTGGGGTTTCTTTGGGGTATTGTTCGGCTTATTTTGGGGTGGGTTTTTGGGAGTTTTTTGGGATGGTTTTTGGGTTATTTTGGGGTATTTTTGGGGTATTTTTGGGGTATTTTTTGGCTTATTTTGGGGTGGGTTTTTGGGAGTTTTTTGGGATGATTTTTGGGTTATTTTGGGGTATTTTGGGGTTTCTTTGGGGTATTTTTCAGCTTATTTTGGGGTGGGTTTTTGGGAGTTTTTTGGGATGGTTTTTGGGTTATTTTGGGGTATTTTTGGGGTTTCTTTGGGGTATTTTTCGGCTTATTTTGGGGTGGGTTTTTGGGAGTTTTTTGGGATGGTTTTTGGGTTATTTTGGGGTATTTTTGGGGTATTTTTGGGGTATTTTTTGGCTTATTTTGGGGTGGGTTTTTGGGAGTTTTTTGGGAGGATTTTTGGGTTATTTTGGGGTATTTTTGGGGTTTCTTTGGGGTATTGTTCGGCTTATTTTGGGGTGGGTTTTTGGGAGTTTTTTGGGATGGTTTTTGGGTTATTTTGGGGTATTTTTGGGGTATTTTTGGGGTATTTTTTGGCTTATTTTGGGGTGGGATTTTGGGAGTTTTTTGGGATGATTTTTGGGTTACTTTGGGGTATTTTGGGGTATTTTTGGGGTATTTTTTGGCTTATTTTGGGGTGGGTTTTTGGGAGTTTTTTGGGATGGTTTTTGGGTTATTTTGGGGTATTTTTGGGGTATTTTTGGGGTATTTTTTGGCTTATTTTGGGGTGGGATTTTGGGAGTTTTTTGGGAGGATTTTTGGGTTATTTTGGGGTATTTTTGGGGTTTCGTTGGGGTATTGTTCGGCTTATTTTGGGGTGGGTTTTTGGGAGTTTTTTGGGATGATTTTTGGGTTATTTTGGGGTATTTTGGGGTTTCTTTGGGGTATTTTTCAGCTTATTTTGGGGTGGGTTTTTGGGAGTTTTTTGGGAGGATTTTTGGGTTATTTTGGGGTATTTTTGGGGTTTCTTTGGGTATTTTTCGGCTTATTTTGGGGTGGGTTTTTGGGAGTTTTTTGGGATGGTTTTTGGGTTATTTTGGGGTATTTTTGGGGTATTTTTGGGGTATTTTTTGGCTTATTTTGGGGTGGGATTTTGGGAGTTTTTTGGGATGATTTTTGGGTTATTTTGGGGTATTTTGGGGTTTCTTTGGGTATTTTTCAGCTTATTTTGGGGTGGGTTTTTGGGAGTTTTTTGGGATGGTTTTTGGGTTATTTTGGGGCGGTTTTTTGGACGGGGGGATTTGGGGTCATTTGGGGGTTTTCAGGGTGCGTTTGGAGCAATTTTGGGATGATTTTTTGGGTGGTTTGGGGGTATTTTCCAGGTGGTTTTGGGGGTTATTTTGGGGTATTTTTGGCGTGGATTTTGGGGTTATTTTGGGGGTTAATTTGGGGTATTTTTGGGGTGGGTTTTGGGGTATTTTGGGGTTTTTTTTGGGGTGGGTTTTGGAGCATTTTGGGGTTATTTTGGGGTATTTTTTGGGGTGGGTTTTGGGGTATTTTGGGGGTTATTTTTGGGTATTTTTTGGGTGGGTTTGGGGTATTTTGGGGTTATTTTGGGGTATTTTTGGGGTGGGTTTTGGGGCATTTTGGGGGTTAATTTGGGGTATTTTTGGGATGGGTTTGGGGTATTTTTGGGGTTATTTTTGGGTATTTTTTGGGGTGGGTTTTGGGTATTTTGGGGGTTATTTTGGGGTATTTTTGGGGTGGGTTTTGGGGTATTTTGGGGGTTATTTTGGGGTATTTTTGGGGGGAATCTGGGGGATTTTCGGGGTGCTATGGGGGCAGTTTTGGGGTGTTTTTTGGGGTTCTTTTCTCACCACTGGACGAGTTTCCCCCGCAGCCCCCGGGGGGTTTTGGAGCCCCCGAGCTCCTTCTGGACCACGTGGAAGGGATAAAGGACATCGATGGGCAGCTCCACGAACACGGGGCCTGGGCACCCCAAAAACACCCAAAATCCATCAGAAGCACCCCAAAATCCCTTTGAGGGGTTTGAGACCCCAAATCCCACAGCAGCACCCCAAAAAACCCCCAAAAATCCCAAAAAAACCACCCCAAAATCAACCAAAAATATCCCAAAAAACCCCAAATCCATCGGGGGCACCCCAAAATCCCTTTATGGGGTTTGAGACCCCAAATCCCACAGCAGCACCCCAAAAATCCCAAAAAAATCCCAAAAAAACCACCCCAAAATCAACCAAAAATATCCCAAAAAAACCCAAAAATCCAAAAAAACCACCCCAAAATCAACCAAAAATATCCCAAAAAACCCCAAATCCATCAGGGACACCCCAAAATCCCTTTATGGGGTTTGAGACCCCAAATCCCACAGCAGCACCCCAAAAAACCCCAAAAATCCCAAAAAAAACACCCAAAAATCAACCAAAAATATCCCAAAAAAACCAAAAATCCCCAAAAAAACCATCCCAAAATCAACCAAAAAATATCCCAAAAAAACCCAAAAATCCCAAAAAACCACCCCAAAATCAACCAAAAATATCCCAAAAAATCCCAAAAAAACCACCCCAAAATCAACCAAAAATATCCCAAAAAATCCCAAAAATCCCAAAAAAAACACCCCAAAATCAACCAAAAATATCCCAAAAAATCCCAAAAATCCAAAAAAACCACCCCAAAATCAACCAAAAATATCCCAAAAAACCCCAAAAATCCCAAAAAACCCCAAAAATCCCAAAAAACCCACCCCAAAATCAACCAAAAAATATCCCAAAAAACCCCAAAAATCCCAAAAAAACCACCCCAAAATCAACCAAAAATATCCCAAAAAACCCCAAATCCATCACGGACACCCCAAAATCCTTTTAGGGGGTTTGTGACCCCAAATCCCACAGCAGAACCCCAAAAAACCCCAAAAATCCCAAAAAAAACACCCAAAAATCAACCAAAAATATCCCAAAAAACCCCAAAAATCCCCAAAAACCACCCCAAAATCAACCAAAAATATCCCAAAAAACCCCAAAAATCCCAAAAAACCACCCCAAAATCAACCAAAAATATCCCAAAAAACCCCAAAAAAACCACCCCAAAATCAACCAAAAATATCCCAAAAAAACCCAAATCCATCAGGGACACCCCAAAATCCTTTTAGGGGGTTTGTGACCCCAAATCCCACAGCAGAACCCCAAAAATCCCAAAAAACCACCCCAAAATCAACCAAAAATATCCCAAAAAAAACCAAAAATCCCCAAAAAAACCACCCCAAAATCAACCAAAAAATATCCCAAAAAACCCAAATCCAGGGGGATCACCCCAAATCCCACAGCAGCACCCCAAAAAAATCCCAAAAATCCCCAAAAACCACCCCAAAATCAACCAAAAATATCCCAAAAAAACCCAAAAATCCCAAAAAACCACCCCAAAATCAACCAAAAATATCCCAAAAACCCCCAAATCCATCAGGGGCACCCCAAAATCCCTTTATGGGGTTTGAGACCCCAAATCCCACAGCAGCACCCCAAAAATCTGAAAAAAATCCCAAAAAAAACACCCAAAATCAACCAAAAATATCCCAAAAAACCCCAAAAATCCCAAAAAACCACCCCAAAATCAACCAAAAATATCCCAAAAAACCCCAAATCCATCAGGGACACCCCAAAATCCTTTTAGGGGGTTTGTGACCCCAAATCCCACAGCAGAACCCCAAAAAACCCCAAAAATCCCAAAAAACCACCCCAAAATCAACCAAAAAATATCCCAAAAAATCCCAAAAATCCCCAAAAAAACCACCCCAAAATCAACCAAAAAATATCCCAAAAACCCCAAATCCAGGGGGATCACCCCAAATCCCACAGCAGCACCCCAAAAAAACCAAAAATCCCCAAAAACCACCCCAAAATCAACCAAAAAATATCCCAAAAAAACCCAAAAATCCCAAAAAAACCACCCCAAAATCAACCAAAAATATCCCAAAAACCCCCAAATCCATCAGGGGCACCCCAAAATCCCTTTATGGGGTTTGAGACCCCAAATCCCACAGCAGCACCCCAAAAATCCCAAAAATCCCAAAAAACCACCCCAAAATCAACCAAAAAATATCCCAAAAAAACCCAAAAATCCCCAAAAAAAAAACCACCCCAAAATCAACCAAAAAATATCCCAAAAAATCCCAAAAATCCCCAAAAAAACCACCCCAAAATCAACCAAAAATATCCCAAAAAATCCCAAAAAAACCACCCCAAAATCAACCAAAAATATCCCAAAAACCCCAAAAATCCCAAAAAACCACCCCAAAATCAACCAAAAATATCCCAAAAAAACCCCAAATCCATCAGGGGCACCCCAAAATCCCTTTAGGGGGTTTGAGACCCCAAATCCCACAGCAGCACCCCAAAAATCCCAAAAAAACAAAAAAAAAACACCCCAAAATCAACCAAAAATATCCCAAAAAATCCCAAAAATCCCCAAAAAAACCATCCCAAAATCAACCAAAAATATCCCAAAAAACCCCAAAAATCCCAAAAAAACCACCCCAAAATCAACCAAAAAATATCCCAAAAAACCCCAAAAATCCAAAAAAACCACCCCAAAATCAACCAAAAATATCCCAAAAAATCCCAAAAATCCAAAAAAACCACCCCAAAATCAACCAAAAAATATCCCAAAAAACCCCAAAAAAACCACCCCAAAATCAACCAAAAATATCCCAAAAAAACCCAAAAATCCCAAAAAAACCACCCCAAAATCAACCAAAAATATCCCAAAAAACCCCAAATCCATCAGGGGCACCCCAAAATCCCTTTGAGGGGTTTGAGACCCCAAATCCCACAGCAGCACCCCAAAAATCTGAAAAAAATCCAAAAAAAACCACCCCAAAATCAACCAAAAATATCCCAAAAAACCCCAAAAATCCCCAAAAACCACCCCAAAATCAACCAAAAATATCCCAAAAAATCCCAAAAAAACCACCCCAAAATCAACCAAAAATATCCCAAAAAAACCCTAAAATCCCCAAAAAAACCATCCCAAAATCAACCAAAAATATCCCAAAAACCCCAAATCCAGGGGGATCACCCCAAATCCCACAGCAGCACCCCAAAAAAACCAAAAATCTCCAAAAACCACCCCAAAATCAACCAAAAAATATCCCAAAAAAACCCAAAAATCCCAAAAAAACCACCCCAAAATCAACCAAAAATATCCCAAAAACCCCCAAATCCATCAGGGGCACCCCAAAATCCCTTTATGGGGTTTGAGACCCCAAATCCCACAGCAGCACCCCAAAAATCCCAAAAAAACAAAAAAAAAACACCCCAAAATCAACCAAAAATATCCCAAAAAATCCCAAAAATCCCCAAAAAAACCATCCCAAAATCAACCAAAAATATCCCAAAAAACCCCAAAAATCCCAAAAAACCACCCCAAAATCAACCAAAAAATATCCCAAAAAACCCCAAATCCATCAGGGGCACCCCAAAATCCCTTTGAGGGGTTTGTGACCCCAAATCCCACAGCAGCACCCCAAAAATCTGAAAAAAATCCAAAAAAAACCACCCCAAAATCAACCAAAAATATCCCAAAAAATCCCAAAAATCCCAAAAAAACCACCCCAAAATCAACCAAAAATATCCCAAAAAACCCCAAAAATCCCCAAAAACCACCCCAAAATCAACCAAAAATATCCCAAAAAAACCCTAAAATCCCCAAAAAAACCATCCCAAAATCAACCAAAAATATCCCAAAAACCCCAAATCCAGGGGGATCACCCCAAATCCCACAGCAGCACCCCAAAAAAACCAAAAATCCCCAAAAACCACCCCAAAATCAACCAAAAAATATCCCAAAAAAACCCAAAAATCCCAAAAAACCACCCCAAAATCAACCAAAAATATCCCAAAAAAAACCCAAATCCATCAGGGGCACCCCAAAATCCCTTTGAGGGGTTTGTGACCCCAAATCCCACAGCAGCACCCCAAAAACATCCCCAAAATCCAAAATAAACCACCCCAAAATCAACCAAAAATATCCCAAAAAATCCCAAAAATCCCCAAAAAAACCACCCCAAAATCAACCAAAAATATCCCAAAAAAACCCAAAAATCCCAAAAAACCACCCCAAAATCAACCAAAAATATCCCAAAAAAACCCCAAAAATCCAAAAAAACCACCCCAAAATCAACCAAAAATATCCCAAAAAATCCCAAAAATCCCAAAAAAACCACCCCAAAATCAACCAAAAATATCCCAAAAAACTCAAATCCCAAAAAAACCACCCCAAAATCAACCAAAAAATATCCCAAAAAACTCAAATCCCAAAAAAACCACCCCAAAATCAACCAAAAATATCCCAAAAAACCCCAAATCCATCAGGGGCACCCCAAAATCTCTTTAGGGGGTTTGAGACCCCAAATCCCACAGCAGAACCCCAAAAATCCCAAAAAAACCACCCCAAAATCAACCAAAAATATCCCAAAAAATCCCAAAAATCCAAAAAAACCACCCCAAAATCAACCAAAAATATCCCAAAAAACCCCAAATCCATCAGGGACACCCCAAAATCCCTTTAGGGGGTTTGAGACCCCAAATCCCACAGCAGCACCCCAAAAATCCCAAAAAAACAAAAAAAAAACACCCCAAAATCAACCAAAAATATCCCAAAAAATCCCAAAAATCCCCAAAAAAACCATCCCAAAATCAACCAAAAATATCCCAAAAAACCCCAAAAATCCCAAAAAAACCACCCCAAAATCAACCAAAAATATCCCAAAAAATCCCAAAAATCCCAAAAAAACCACCCCAAAATCAACCAAAAATATCCCAAAAAACCCCAAATCCATCAGGGGCACCCCAAAATCCCTTTATGGGGTTTGAGACCCCAAATCCCACAGCAGCACCCCAAAAATCTGAAAAAAATCCAAAAAAAACACCCAAAATCAACCAAAAATATCCCAAAAACCCCAAATCCATCAGGGACACCCCAAAATCCCTTTGAGGGGTTTGAGACCCCAAATCCCACAGCAGCACCCCAAAAATCCCAAAAAAACAAAAAAAAAACACCCCAAAATCAACCAAAAATATCCCAAAAAATCCCAAAAAAACCACCCCAAAATCAACCAAAAATATCCCAAAAAACTCAAAAAATCCCAAAAAACCACCCCAAAATCAACCAAAAATATCCCAAAAACCCCAAATCCAGGGGGATCACCCCAAATCCCACAGCAGCACCCCAAAAAACCCCAAAAATCCCCAAAAACCACCCCAAAATCAACCAAAAAATATCCCAAAAAAACCCAAAAATCCAAAAAAACCACCCCAAAATCAACCAAAAATATCCCAAAAAACCCCAAATCCATCAGGGGCACCCCAAAATCCCTTTATGGGGTTTGAGACCCCAAATCCCACAGCAGCACCCCAAAAATCTGAAAAAAATCCAAAAAAAACCACCCAAAAGAACCATCCCAAAATCAACCAAAAAACTCAAAAAAATCCCAAAAAAACCACCCCAAAATCAACCAAAAATATCCCAAAAAACTCAAAAAAATCCCAAAAAAAACACCCCAAAATCAACCAAAAATATCCCAAAAAACTCAAAAAAATCCCAAAAAAACCACCCCAAAATCAACCAAAAATATCCCAAAAAAACCCTAAAATCCCCAAAAAAACCATCCCAAAATCAACCAAAAATATCCCAAAAAATCCCAAAAATCCCAAAAAAACCACCCCAAAATCAACCAAAAAATATCCCAAAAAAACCCAAAAATCCCCAAAAACCACCCCAAAATCAACCAAAAATATCCCAAAAAACCCCAAAAATCCAAAAAAACCAACCCAAAATCAACCAAAAAATATCCCAAAAAAACCCAAAAATCCCCAAAAACCACCCCAAAATCAACCAAAAATATCCCAAAAAACCCCAAAAATCCAAAAAAACCACCCCAAAATCAACCAAAAATATCCCAAAAAAACCCTAAAATCCCCAAAAAAACCATCCCAAAATCAACCAAAAATATCCCAAAAAATCCCAAAAATCCCAAAAAAACCACCCCAAAATCAACCAAAAATATCCCAAAAAATCCCAAAAATCCCAAAAAACCACCCCAAAATCAACCAAAAATATCCCAAAAAAACCCAAATCCATCAGGGACACCCCAAAATCCTTTTAGGGGGTTTGTGACCCCAAATCCCACAGCAGAACCCCAAAAATCCCAAAAAAACCACCCCAAAATCAACCAAAAATATCCCAAAAAAACCCAAAAATCCCCAAAAAAACCACCCCAAAATCAACCAAAAATATCCCAAAAACCCAAATCCAGGGGGATCACCCCAAATCCCACAGCAGCACCCCAAAAAACCCCAAAAATCCCCAAAAACCACCCCAAAATCAACCAAAAAATATCCCAAAAAAACCCAAAAATCCCAAAAAACCACCCCAAAATCAACCAAAAATATCCCAAAAACCCCCAAATCCATCAGGGGCACCCCAAAATCCCTTTATGGGGTTTGAGACCCCAAATCCCACAGCAGCACCCCAAAAATCTGAAAAAAATCCCAAAAAAAACACCCCAAAATCAACCAAAAATATCCCAAAAACCCCAGAAATCCCCAAAAAAACCACCCCAAAATCAACCAAAAATATCCCAAAAAACCCCAAATCCATCAGGGACACCCCAAAATCCCTTTGAGGGGTTTGAGACCCCAAATCCCACAGCAGCACCCCAAAAATCCCAAAAAAACAAAAAAAAAACACCCCAAAATCAACCAAAAATATCCCAAAAAACCCCAAAAATCCCAAAAAAACCACCCCAAAATCAACCAAAAATATCCCAAAAAATCCCAAAAAAACCACCCCAAAATCAACCAAAAATATCCCAAAAAACTCAAAAAATCCCAAAAAACCACCCCAAAATCAACCAAAAATATCCCAAAAAACCCCAAAAATCCCAAAAAACCCCAAAAATCCCAAAAAAACCACCCCAAAATCAACCAAAAAATATCCCAAAAAACCCCAAAAATCCCAAAAAACCACCCCAAAATCAACCAAAAATATCCCAAAAAACCCAAATCCAGGGGGATCACCCCAAATCCCACAGCAGCACCCCAAAAAAATCCCAAAAAATCCCAAAAATCCCAAAAAATTGCCAAGGGAATTTTGGGATTCCTCCCACCCCAAATTCCCATTTCGGGGCCGATTTTGGGATCCCAAATCCCGGGGAAATTTTGGGGAATTTTGGGATCCCAAGCCAGGGAAATTTTGAGGAATTTCAGGAATTTTGGGATTCCAATCCTGGGGAAATTTGAGAATTTTGGGATTCCAACCCATGGGAATTTTGAGGAATTTTGGGAAATTTTGGGCATTTTTGGGATTTCAACCCATGGGGAATTTTGGGATTCCAACGCAGGGAAAATTTGGGAATTTTGGGGAATTTGGGGATTCCAAGTCATGGGAATTTTGAGGAATTTTGGGGAATTTTGGGATTCCAACCCATGGGGAACTTTGGGGGATTTCGGGATTCCAACCCTGGGAAAATTTGGGAATTTTGGAGAATTTTGGGATTCCCACCCATGGGAATTTTGAGGAATTTTGGGATTCCGACCCTGGGAAAATTTGGGAATTTTGGGGAATTTTGGGATTCCCACCCATGGGAATTTTGGGGGATTTCGGGATTCCAACCCTGGGAAAATTTGGGAATTTTGGAGAATTTTGGGATTCGAATCCTGGGGAATTTGGGGGGATTTTGGGATTCCAACCCAAGGCAATTTCGGGAATTTTGGGAATCCAACCATGGGAATTTTGAGGAATTTTGAGGAATTTTGGGATTCCAATCCTGAGAATTTGGGGGAATTTTGGGATTCCAAACCATGGGAATTTTGGGAATTTTTGGGATTGCAACCCATGGGGAATTTTGGGATTCCAACGCAGGGAAAATTTGGGAATTTTGGGGAATTTGGGGATTCCAATCCTGGGAAATTGTGAGAATTTTGGGGAATTTTGTGATTCCAAGCCAAGGAAATTTCGGGAATTTTGTGATTCCAACCCTGGGAAATTTTGGGGAATTCTGTGATTCCAATGCAAGGAAATTTTGGGAATTTTTGGGATTCCAACCCATGGAAATTTCGGGGTATTTTAGGGAATTCTGGGATTCCAGCCCATGGGAATTTTGAGGAATTTTGGGGAATTTTGGGATTCCAATCCTGGGAATTTGGGGGAATTTTGGGATTCCAAACCATGGGAATTTTGGGAATTTTTGGGATTGCAACCCATGGGGAATTTTGGGATTCCAATGCAGGGAAAATTTGGGAATTTTGGGGAATTTGGGGATTCCAAGTCATGGGAATTTTGAGGAATTTTGGGATTCCAATCCTGGGAAAATTTGGGAATTTTGGGGAATTTTGTGATTCCAAGCCAAGGAAATTTCGGGAATTTTGTGATTCCAACCCTGGGAAATTTTGGGGAATTCTGTGATTCCAACGCAAGGAAATTTTGGGAATTTTTGGGATTCCAACCCACGGAAATTTCGGGGTATTTTAGGGAATTCTGGGATTCCAGCCCATGGGAATTTTGGGAAATTTTTTGAATTTTTGGGAAATTTTCGGAATTCTCACCGGGCGTGCCCTCCATGGCGGTGGCGATGGCGTGGGGACGGAAATTACAAATCCCATGGAAATTTTGGGGTATTTTGGGGAATTCTGGGATTCCAGCCCATGGGAATTTTGGGAAATTTTGGGGAACTTTGGGAATTTTGGGAATTCTCCCTCACCGGGCGTGCCCTCCATGGCGGTGGCGATGGCGTGGGGACGGAAATTACAAATCCCATGGAAATTTTGGGGTATTTTAGGGAATTTTGGGATTCCAGCCCATGGGAATTTTGGGAATTTTGGGAATTTCTGGGGAATTTTGGGAATTCTCCCTCACCGGGCGTGCCCTCCATGGCGGTGGCGATGGCGTGGGGACGGAAATTACAAATCCCATGGAAATTTCGGGGTATTTTGGGGAATTTTGGGATTCCAGCCCATGGGAATTTTGGGAATTTTGGGAATTTCTGGGGAATTTTGGGAATTCTCCCTCACCGGGCGTGCCCTCCATGGCGGGTGGCGATGGCGTGGGGATGGAAATTACAAATCCCATGGAAATTTTGGGGTATTTTAGGGAATTTTGGGATTCCAGCCCATGGGAATTTTGGGAATTTTGGGAATTTCTGGGGAATTTTGGGAATTCTCCCTCACCGGGCGTGCCCTCCATGGCGGTGGCGATGGCGCGGCGCAGCGTGGGGACGATGTCGCGCACGGCGCGCACCGAGAGCGCCGCCTTGCACACGGTGCGGAGCAGAGGAACCTGCGGGATGTCCTGCAGAGCCCCCCGGCCCTGCAACGAGAACATTCCAGAATTTTGGGAATTCTGGGAATTCCGGAATTTTGGGAATTTGGGAAATTCGGGAATTCAGGGGTCTGGGAATGGCAAAGGGGATTTGGGGATTTGGGAACAGCGGAACCTGCGGGATGTCCTGGGGAGCCCCCGCGGCCCTGGAATGAGGGAAATTGGGAATTTTGGGAATTCAGGAATTTGGGAATTTTGGGAATCTGGGAATGAAGGAATTTGGGGATTCAGGGATTCGGGAATTTGGGAATGGCAAAGGGGATTTGGGGATTTGGGAACAGAGGAACCTGCGGGATGTCCTGGGGAGCCCCCCGGCCCTGCAACGAGAACATTCCAGAATTTTGGGAATTTTGGGAATTCCGGAATTTTGGGAATCTGGGAATTCCAGAATTTGGGAATGAGGGAATTCGGGAATTTGGGAATGGCAAAGGGGATTTGGGGATTTGGGAACAGAGGAACCTGCGGGATGTCCTGGGGAGCCCCGCGGCCCTGGAACGAGGGAAATTGGGAATTTTGGGAATCTGGGAATTCCAGAATTTTGGGAATGAGAGAATTCCAGAATTTGGGAATTTTGGGAATTCAGGAATTTGGGAATTTGGGGAATTAGGGAATGGGCATCGGGAATTTGGGATTGGCACTGGGAATTTGGGATTGGCAAAGGGAATTTGGGATTGGCACTGGGAATTTGGGAATGGGCACCAGGAATTCAGAAATGGGCAACAAAAATTTGGGAATGGCATCGAAAATTCGGGAATGGGCACCAGGAATTGAGAATGGCATCGGGAATTTGGGAATGGGCATCGGAAATTTGGAACTGGTACCGGGAATTGGGGAATGGGCATGAGGAATTTGGGAATGGCAAAGGGAATTTGGGATTGGCACTGGAAATTTGGGAATGGGCATCAGGAATTTGGGAATGGCATCGGGAATTTGGGAATGGGCATCGGAAATTCGGGGCTGGCACCGGGAATTTGGGAATGGCACCGGGAATTTGGGAATTCAGGAATTGGGGAATGGGCACCGGGAATTTGGGATTGGCACTGGGAATTTGGGATTGGCACTGGAAATTTGGGAATGGGCATCAGGAATTTGGGATTGGCAAAGGGAATTTGGGATTGGGCATCAGGAATTTGGGATTGGGCATCGGAAATTCGGGGCTGGCACCGGGAATTTGGGAATGGCACCGGGAATTTGGGAATTCAGGAATTGGGGAATGGGCACCAGGAATTTGGGATTGGCACTGGGAATTTGGGATTGGCACTGGAAATTTGGGAATGGGCATCAGGAATTTGGGATTGGCAAAGGGAATTTGGGATTGGGCATCAGGAATTTGGGATTGGGCATCGGGAATTCGGGGCTGGCACCGTGAATTTGGGAATGGCACCGGGAATTTGGGAATTCAGGAATTGGGGAATGGGCACTGGGAATTTGGGATTGGCATCGGGAATTTGGGATTGGGCATCGGGAATTCGGGACTGGCACCGGGAATTCGGGAATGGCACCGGGAATTTGGGAATTCAGGAATTTGGGAATGGCACCGGGAATTTGGGATTGGCACTGGAAATTTGGGAATGGGCACCAGGAATTTGGGATTGGGCATCGGGAATTTGGGAATTCAGGAATTCGGGGTTGGCACCGGGGATTCGGGAATGGCACCGGGAATTTGGGCATTCAGGAACTCGGGGTTGGCATCAGGAATTCAGGAATGGCATCGGGAATTTGGGATTGGCACTGGAAATTTCGGAATGGGCATCAGGAATTCTGGGAATGGGCATCGGGAATTTGGGCATTCAGGAACTCGGGGTCGGCACCGGGGATTCGGGAATGGCACCGGGAATTTGGGCATTCAGGAACTCGGGGTTGGCACCGGGAATTTGGGCATTCAGGGAATTTGGGATTGGCAAAGGGAATTCAGAAATGGCACCGGGAATTTGGGCATTCAGGAACTCGGGGTTGGCACCGGGGATTCGGGGTTGGCACCGGGAATTTGGGCATTCAGGAGCTCGGGGTTGGCACTGGGGATCGTTCGGGGTGGGTGCCCACCTTCTGCAGGGTGGCAGCGGCGCCGCCCAGCAGCAGCAGCGGGGACTCTGCCATCTGCGCGTTCTTGACGGCCGTCACCGCGTTGGTGACACCGGGACCCGCCGTCACCGCCGCCACGCCCACGCGCCCTGCGGGGACACCCGGCTGGCACCGCGCGGGCACACGGGGGGCACCACGGGGGGCACAGAGGGGGCACAGAGGGGGCACCACGGGGGGCACAAAGGGGGCAACAAGGGGGCTCCAATATGGCCTCAAGATGGCACCGTGATGGCACCGAGGAGACATCGTGGCGGCGCCAATGTGGCATCAAGGTGGCACCAAGATGGCACTGAGGGGGCGCCAATGTGGCATCAAGGTGGCACCAAGATGGCTCCATGGTGGCCTCAAGATGGTGCCAAGATGGCTCCAAGATGGCTCCATGGTGGCACCAAGATGGCTTCAAGATGGCAACAAGGTGGTGCCAAGATGGCGCCAAGGTAACATCAAGATGGCACCAAGGTGGCACCAACGTGGCCTCAAGATGGCGCCAAGGTGACATCAAGATGGCGCCAAGATGGCTCCATGGTGGCACCAAGGTGGCTCCAAGATGGTGCCAAGGTAACATCAAGATGGCTCCATGGTGGCACCAAGATGGCTCCATGGTGGCACCAAGGTGCCGCCAAGATGGCGCCAAGGTAACATCAAGATGGCGCCAAGGTGGCACAAAGGTGGCACCAAGATGGCGCCAAGGTGACATCAAGATGGCACCAAGGTGGCACCAAGGTGGCCTCAAGATGGTGCCAAGGTGACATCAAGATGGCGCCAAGATGGCTCCATGGTGGCACCAAGGTGCTGCCAAGATGGTGCCAAGGTGACATCAAGATGGCGCCAAGCTGGCCCCAAGATGGACAGATGGCTTCAGTGGCACCTCAAACCCCCTGGAGATGTTCTGGGACACCTCAAACCCTCTGGAGATGTTTTAGGACACCCCAAAACCCTGGAGATGTTCTGGGACACCCCAAACCCCCTGGAGATGTTCTGGGACACCTCAAACCCTCTGGAGATGTTCTGGGACACCCCAAACCCCCTGGAGATGTTCTGGGACACCCCAAAACCCCCTGGAGATGTTTTAGGACACCCCAAAACCCTCTGGAGATGTTCTGGGACACCCCAAAACCCTCTGGAGATGTTCTGGGACACCCCAAACCCCCTGGAGATGTTCTGGGACACCCCAAAACCCCCTGGAGATGTTTTAGGACACCCCAAAACCCTCTGGAGATGCTCTGGGACACCCCCAAACACCCTGGAGATGTTCTGGGACACCTCAGAACCCTCTGGAGATGTTCTGGGACACCCCAAACCCCCTGGAGATGTTCTGGGACACCCCAAACCCTCTGGAGATGTTCTGGGACACCCCAAAACCCTCTGGAGATGTTCTGGGACACCCCAAACCCCCTGGAGATGTTCTGGGACACCCCAAACCCTCTGGAGATGTTTTGGGACACCTCAAAACCCTCTGGAGATGTTCTGGGACACCCCAAACCCTCTGGAGATGTTTTAGGACACCCCAAACCCTCTGGAGATGTTCTGGGACACCCCAAACCCTCTGGAGATGTTCTGGGACACCCCAAAACCCTCTGGAGATGTTCTGGGACACCTCAAAACCCTCTGGAGATGTTCTGGGACACCCCGAAACCCTCTGGAGATGTTTTAGGACACCCCAAAACCCCCTGGAGATGTTTTAGGACACCTCAAAACCCTCTGGAGATGTTTTAGGACGCCCCCAAACCCCCTGTAGATGTTCTGGGACACCCCAAAACCCCCTGGAGATGTTTTAGGACACCTCAAAACCCTCTGGAGATGTTTTGGGACACCCCCAAACCCTCTGGAGATGTTCTGGGACACCCCAAACCCTCTGGAGATGTTTTAGGACACCCCAAACCCTCTGGAGATGTTTTAGGACACCCCAAACCCTCTGGAGATGTTTTAGGACGCCCCCAAACCCCCTGGAGATGTTCTGGGACACCCCCAAACCCTCTGGAGATGTTTTAGGACACCCCCAAACCCTCTGGAGATGTTCTGGGACACCCCCAAACTCCCTGGAGATGTTCTGGGACACCCCCAAACCCTCTGGAGATGTTTTAGGACACCCCCAAACCCTCTGGAGATGTTCTGGGACACCCCCAAACTCCC
This sequence comes from Ammospiza caudacuta, assembly GCF_027887145.1. Lineage (NCBI taxonomy): Eukaryota > Metazoa > Chordata > Aves > Passeriformes > Passerellidae > Ammospiza > Ammospiza caudacuta. The sequence continues at coordinate 1,614,316 of NC_080621.1, read as the reverse complement.
TGGAGATGTTCTGGGACACCCCAAACCCTCTGGAGATGTTCTGGGACACCCCTAACCCTCTGGAGATGTTCTGGGACACCCCAAACCCTCTGGAGATGTTCTGGGACACCCCCAAACCCTCTGGAGATGTTCTGGGACACCCCCAAACCCTCTGGAGATGTCATCCACGGGGCCACCTCCATGCCCTGGGGACAAGCGGTGACAATTGGTGACGAGGCGTCGCCGGTGCTGACCCGAGACGCGCGAGACGGCGTCGGCGGCGAAGACGGCGGTGGCCTCGTGGCGCGTGTCCACCACGCGGATGCCGATCTTCTCGCAGGCCACCAGCACGGGCGAGATGTGTCCTCCAGGCAGCGTGAAGAGGAACCGAACGCCGTGCGCACGTAGGACCTCGGCCACCAGCTCGCCACCGTGACGGGGACTGGCCGTGTCCACCTGGAGACACCACGGGGACACCGAGGGGACAGCTGAGGTCAGGGGCCTCCACCCCACCGGTGTCACCTGAGCCCAATGTTCTCCATCCCATGGGTGTCACCTACGCCCAATGTTCTCCACCCCACTGGTGTCACCTGTCCTCAATGTTCTCCATCCCACCGGTGTCACCTGTCCTCAATGTTCTCCACCCCACTGGTGTCACCTGTCCTCAATGTTCTCCATCCCATTGGTGTCACCTGTGCCCAATGTTCTCCATCCCATTGGTGTCACCTGCGCCCAATGTTCTCCATCCCATTGGTGTCACCTGTCCTCAATGTTCTCCATCCCACCGGTGTCACCTGCGCCCAATGTTCTCCATCCCATTGGTGTCACCTCTCCTCAATGTTCTCCATCCCACCGGTGTCACCTGTCCTCAATGTTCTCCATCCCATTGGTGTCACCTGTCCTCAATGTTCTCCATCCCATTGGTGTCACCTGTCCTCAATGTTCTCCATCCCACCGGTGTCACCTGTCCTCAATGTTCTCCATCCCATTGGAGTCACCTGTCCTCAATGTTCTCCATCCCATTGGTGTCACCTGCACCCAATGTTCTCCATCCCATTGGTGTCACCTGTGCCCAATGTTCTCCATCCCATTGGTGTCACCTCTCCTCAATGTTCTCCATCCCATTGGTGTCACCTGTCCTCAATGTTCTCCATCCCATTGGTGTCACCTGTGCCCAATGTTCTCCATCCCATTGGTGTCACCTGTGCCCAATGTTCTCCATCCCATTGGTGTCACCTGCGCCCAATGTTCTCCATCCCATTGGTGTCACCTGTCCTCAATGTTCTCCATCCCACCGGTGTCACCTGTCCTCAATGTTCTCCATCCCATTGGTGTCACCTGCGCCCAATGTTCTCCATCCCATTGGTGTCACCTCTCCTCAATGTTCTCCATCCCACCGGTGACACCTGCGCCCAATGTTCTCCATCCCAAGTGTGACACCTGTCCCCGGTGTCCCCCTCGTTCCACCCATCCCACCAGTGCCACCGGCGTCAGCTGTCCCCAGTGTCCTCCGTGCCACCAGCGTCCACCTGGGCACACCGAGGGGACATGAGGGGACAGCTGAGCTCGGTGTCTTCTACCCCACCCAGGTGTCACCTGTGCCCAAGGTTCTCCGTGCCACCGGTGTCACCTGTGCCCAGCGTCCGCCCAGTCCCCAATGTCCCCAACGTCCCCAATGACCCCAATGTGTCCCCAATGACCCCCAATGTCCCCAATGTGTCCCCAATGTCCCCAGTGTCCCCCCAGCCCCAGTGTTCCCAATGTCCCCAATGTGTCCCCGATGTCCCCAATGTGTCCCCAGTGTCCCAAATGTGCCCCCAGCCCCAGTGTCCCCAATGTCCCCAATGTGTCCCCAATGTCCCCAATGTGCCCCCAGCCCCAGTGTTCCCAATGTGTTCCCAATGTGTCCCTGATGTCCCCAGTGTCCCCAATGTCCCCAATGTGCCCCCAGCCCCCAGTGTTCCCAATGTGTCCCCAATGTCCCCGATGTCCCCAGTGTCCCCATTGTCCCAAATGCTCCCCCAGCCCCAGTGTCCCCCCAATGTCCCCAATGTGTCCCCAATGTCCCCAATGTGTCCCCATTGTCCCAAATGTGCCCCCAGCCCCAGTGTCCCCCCAGCCCCAGTGTCCCCAGTGTCCCCCCAGACCCAATGTCCCCAATGTGTCCCCAGTGTCCCCAACATCTCCAACCTTCCCCCAATGTCCCCAATGTGTCCCCAATGTCCCCAACATCCCAAATGACCCCCAATGTCCCCGATGTCCCCAATGTCCCCATTGTCCCAAATGTGCCCCCAGCCCAAGGTGTCCCCAATGTCCCCCCAGCCCCCAATGTCCCCAATGTGTTCCCAATGTCCCCAATGTCCCCAACATCTCCAACCTCCCCCCAATGTCCCCAATGTGTCCCCGATGTCCCCATTGTCCCAAATGTGCCTCCAGCCCCAGTGTCCCCCAAGCCCAAGGTGTCCCCAATGTCCCCCCAGCCCCCAATGTCCCCAATGTCCCCAGTGTCCCCAATGTGTCCCCGATGTCCCCATTGTCCCAAATGTGCCCCCAGCCCCAGTGTCCCCCCAGCCCCCAATGTCCCCAATGTGTCCCCAATGTGTCCCCAATGTGTCCCCAATGTGTCCCCAGTGTCCCCATTGTCCCAAATGTGCCTCCAGCCCCCAATGTCCCCCCAGCCCCCAATGTGTCCCCAATGTCCCCAACATCCCCAACGTCCCCAACATCCCCAATGTCCCCAGTGTCCCCAATGTCCCCAGTGTCCCCAATGTCCCCAATGTCCCCAGCGCCCCCAATGTCCCCAGTGTCCCCAGTGTCCCCAATGTCCCCAGTGTCCCCAGTGTCCCCAACATCCCCAATGTCCCCAGTGTCCCCAGTGTCCCCAGTGTCCCCAGTGTCCGCAGTGTCCCCAGTGTCCCCAATGTCCCCAATGTCCCCAGTGTCCCCAATGTCCCCAATGTCCCCAATGTCCCCAGTGTCCCCAGTGTCCCCAATGTCCCCAGTGTCCCCAGTGTCCCCAGTGTCCCCGATGTCCCCAGACCTTGTGGCGCAGGCGGTAGAGCAGCCCGAGGCGCTGGGCCACCACCAGCAGGACCACGGCCACCAAGGCCACCAGGGCCACCAGGACGGTCACCAAAGCCATGGCAGGAGCTGCAAAACAATGGGGACACCTCGAGGTCACCACGGGGCCACCACGGGGTCAGCGGTGACACTGGTGCCACCTGTGCCCTCCGTGCCACCGGTGCCACCTGTGCCCATGACCCCTGTCCCACCTGTGTCACCATGGGGTCAGTGGTGACATTGGTGCCACCTGTGCCCATGTCCCCTGTCCCACCTGTGTCACCATGATGTCAGTGGTGACATTGGTGCCACCTGTGCCACCTGTGCCCATGACCCCTGTGCCACCTGTGTCACCACGGGGCCACCACGGGGCCACCATGGGGTCAGTGCTGACATTGGTGCCACCTGTGCCCATGACCCCTGTCCCACCTGTGTCACCATGATGTCAGTGGTGACACTGGTGCCACCGGTGCCACCTGTGCCTGTGTCCCCTGTCCCACCTGTGTCACCACGGGGCCACCATGATGTCAGTGGTGACACTGGTGCCACCGGTGCCACCTGTGCCCATGACCTCTGTGCCATCTGTGTCACCAAGGGGCCACCACGGGGTCAGTGGTGACACTGGTGCCACCGGTGCCCATGTCCTCTGTGCCACCTGTGTCACCACGGAGTCAGTGGTGACATTGGTGCCATTGGTGCCACCTGTGCCCGTGTCCCCTGTCCCACCTGTGTCACCACGGGGCCACCATGGGGTCAGTGGTGCCACCGGTGCCACCTGTCCCCATGTCCTCTGTGCCACCTGTGTCACCACGGGGTCAGTGGTGACATTGGTGCCATTGGTGCCACCTATGCCCCTGTCCCACCTGTGTCACCATGGGGTCAGTGGTGACATTGGTGCCACCTGTGCCCATGTCCCCTGTGCCACCTGTGTCACCACGGGGCCACCATGATGTCAGTGGTGCCACCGGTGCCACCTGTGCCCGTGTCCCCTGTCCCACCTGTGTCACCACGGGGCCACCATGATGTCAGTGGTGACACTGGTGCCACCGGTGCCACCTGTGCCTGTGTCCCTCATGCCACCAGTGCCACCTGTCCCCATGACCCCTGTCCCACCTGTGTCACCATGGGGCCACCACAGGGTCAGTGGTGACATTGGTGACATTGGTGCCACCTGTGCCCATGTCCCTGTCCCACCTGTGTCACCATGGGGTCAGTGGTGACATTGGTGCCACCTGTGCCACCTGTGCCGTGTCCCACCTGTGTCACCACAGGGCCACCATGATGTCAGTGGTGCCATTGGTGACATTGGTGCCACCTGTGCCCATGTCCCTGTCCCACCTGTGTCACCATGGGGTCAGTGGTGACATTGGTGCCACCTGTGCCACCTGTGCCGTGTCCCACCTGTGTCACCACAGGGCCACCATGATGTCAGTGGTGCCATTGGTGCCACCGGTGCCACCTGTGCCCGTGTCCCCTGTCCCACCTGTGTCACCATGGGGTCAGTGGTGACATTGGTGCCACCTGTGCCACCTGTGCCGTGTCCCACCTGTGTCACCACGGGGCCACCATGATGTCAGTGGTGCCATTGGTGACATTGGTGCCACCTGTGCCCGTGTCCCTGTCCCACCTGTGTCACCACGGGGTCAGTGGTGCCACCGGTGCCACCTGTGCCCGTGTCCCCTGTGCCACCTGTCCCCATTGTCCCCAATGTCCCACCCGTGGGACACCAGGAACCCTTGGGGACACCAGGAATGAGCAGGAATTAATTGAACCCCACTTAATTAATTAGATGGGATTAATTAAACTCTGCATTAACTGAAGCCAGAATAATTAATTCTATTGGGTTAATTACATTTGGGATTAATTGAACCCAGTTTAATTAATTCGACTGGATTAATTAAACTCTGCATTAACTGAACGCAGTTCAATTAATCAGACTGGATTAATTAAACTCTGCATTAACTGAACCCAATTTAATTAATCAGACTGGATTCATTAAACTCTGGATTAACTGAAGCCAGTTAAATTAATTAGACTGGATTCATTAAACTCTGGGTTAATTTGACTCAGTTTAATTCATTAGATTGATTAAGCTCTGGATTAATTGAACCCAGTTTAATTAATTACACTGGATTAATTAAACTCTGCATTAACTGAACCCAGTTTAATTAATCAGACTGGATTAATTAAACTCTGCATTAACTGAAACCAATTTAATTAATCAGACTGGATTAATTAAACTCTGCATTAATTGAACCCAGTTAAATTAATTACACTGGATTCATTAAACTCTGGATTAACTGAAGCCAGTTTAATTAATTAGACTGGATTAATTAAACTCTGGAATAATTGAACACAGTGTAATAGATTTTTTTAGATTGGATTAATTAAACTCTGGGTTAACTGAAGCCAGTTTAATTAATTAGACTGGATTCATTAAATTCTGGAATAATTGAACACAGGTTGATAGAATTGATTGGATTAATTACACTCTGGATTAACTGAAGCCAGTTTAATTAAATAGACTGGATTAATTAAATACTGGAATAATTGAACACAGTTTAATAGATTAGATTGGATTAATTAAACTCTGCATTAACTGAAGCCAGTTTAATTAATTAGACTGGATTCATTAAATTCTGGAATAACTGAACACAGTTTAATTAATTAGACTAAATTGAGTAAATTCTGGATTAATTTGACTCAGTTTAATTCATTAGATTGATTAAGCTCTGGATTAATTGAACCCAGTTTAATTAATTGCACTGGATCAATTAAACTCTGCATTAACTGAACCCAGTTAAATTAATTACACTGGATTAATTAAACTCTGCATTAACTGAAGCCAGTTTAATTAATTAGACTGGATTCATTAAATTCTGGAATAACTGAACACAGTTTAATTAATTAGACTAAATTGAGTAAATTCTGGATTAATTTGACTCAGTTTAATTCATTAGATTGATTAAGCTCTGGATTAATTGAACCCAGTTTAATTAATTGCACTGGATCAATTAAACTCTGCATTAACTGAACCCAGTTAAATTAATTACACTGGATTAATTAAACTCTGCATTAACTGAAGCCAGTTTAATTAATTAGACTGGATTCATTAAATTCTGGAATAACTGAACACAGTTTAATTAATTAGACTAAATTGAGTAAATTCTGGATTAATTTGACTCAGTTTAATTCATTAGATTGATTAAGCTCTGGATTAATTGAACCCAGTTTAATTAATTGCACTGGATCAATTAAACTCTGCATTAACTGAACCCAGTTAAATTAATTACACTGGATTAATTAAACTCTGCATTAACTGAAGCCAGTTTAATTAATTAGACTGGATTCATTAAATTCTGGAATAACTGAACACAGTTTAATTAATTAGACTAAATTGAGTAAATTCTGGATTAATTTGACTCAGTTTAATTCATTAGATTGATTAAGCTCTGGATTAATTGAACCCAGTTTAATTAATTACACTGGATTAATTAAACTCTGCATTAACCGAACCCAGTTAAATTAATTAGACTGGATTAATTAAACTCTGCATTAACTGAACGCAGTTTAATTAATCAGACTGGATTAATTAAACTCTGCATTAACTGAACCCAATTTAATTAATCAGACTGGATTCATTAAACTCTGGGTTAACTGAACCCAGATAAATTAATTACACTGGATTAATTAAATTCTGGATTAATTTGACTCAATTTAATTCATTAGATTGATTAAGCTCTGGATTAATTGAACCCAGTTTAATTAATTACACTGGATTAATTAAACCCTGCATTAACTGAACGCAGTTCAATTAATCAGACTGGATTAATTAAATTTGGGATTAACTGAACCCAGTTTTAATTAATCAGACTGCATTAATTAAGCTCTGGGTTAATTGGACCCGGTTTAACCAGTCCTGGTTTATCCGGATTCCTCCACCCGCCCACGCTCATTTGCATAATCAGGGACTCATTTGCATACACAGGCATAATCACATGGCTCATTTGCATAATCAGCGTCGCCTTAATTACCCCTAACGAACTTTGGCCCCTCCCCCAAACATTCCTGGAATTCCCAAACGGGGGCCAACAGGGCCCAAATTGGGGCAAAAATCCAAAATTCTGGGGCCAAAAAATTCCAAATTTTTGAGGTGAAAATCCCAAATTTTGAGTAAAAATCCTGAATTTTGTGCCAAAATCCGAAATTTGGAGCAAAACCCCCAAATTTGGGGGAAAAAAAAATTGGGGACAATGAGGGCACAATGGCGGGACACTGAGGGGACAATGGGGGGGACAATGAGGGGACAATGAGGGGACAATGGGGGACACAGAGGGGGACAATGAGGGGACAATGGGGGGACAGGGAGGGGACAATGGGGGGACAATGGGGGGACAGGGAGGGGGACACTGAGGGGACACTGAGGGGACACTGAGGGGACAATGGGGGGGACAATGGGGGGACAGGGAGGGGACACAAAGGGGACACTGAGGGGACAATGAGGGGACAATGGGGGGGGACCAATGAGGGGACAATGAGGGGACACTGCGGGGACACTGAGGGGACAATGAGGGGACACTGAGGGGACAATGGGGGGGACAATGGGGGGACAATGAGGGGACAATGGGGGATAATGGGGGGACAATGAGGGGACAATGGGGGGGACAATGGGGGGACAATGAGGGGACAATGGGGGGGACAATGGGGGGACAGGGAGGGGACAATGGGGGGGACAATGAGGGGACAATGGGGGGGACACTGAGGGGACAATGAGGGGACAATGGGGGGACACTGAGGGGGACAATGAGGGGACACTGAGGGGACAATGGGGGGGACAATGGGGGGACAATGGGGGGGACACTGAGGGGACAATGGGGGGACAATGGGGGGACAATGGGGGGGACACTGAGGGGACACTGAGGGGACAATGAGGGGACAATGAGGGGACACTGAGGGGACACTGAGGGGACAATGGGGGGACAATGGGGGGGACAATGGGGGGACACTGAGGGGACAATGGGGGGACAATGGGGGGACAATGGGGGGACACTGAGGGGACACTGAGGGGACAATGGGGGGGACAATGGGGGGACACTGAGGGGACAATGGAGCTCAGTCTGGCGGTTTTGGGGTTTTGTCACCTTTGTCCCCAAATCCACCCCTGTCCCCAAAAGCCACCCCAATCTCTGACTGTCACCTTTGTCCCCAAAGCCACCTCAGCCCCTGATTGTCCCCAAGGCCACCCCAATCTCTGATTGTCACCTTTGTCCCCAAGGCCACCTCGATCCCTGATTGTCCCCCTGTCCCCAAAGCCACTGTGGGCCCTCATTGTCCCCAGGGTCACTCCGGTCCCCGATTGTCACCTTTGTCCCCAAGGCCACCCCGGTCCCCGACTGTCCCCTCTGTCCCCACAGCCACCCCAATGGCCGGGACCTCCTCCAGGTGTTCCCAGGTGTCCCCAAACGCCCCTCCAGTGTCCCCAGCGCTCCCGTCCAGTGTCCCCAAGTGTCCCCGATGTCCCCAGGTGTCCCCAAGCCCCCCCAAGTGTCCCCAATCCCGCCCCCGGTGTCCCCAAGTGCCCCAAAACCCGCCAGGACCCCCCCCAAATGTCCCGAACCCCCCTCCCGGTTGTGTCCCGGTGTCCCCAGCCCCCCCAGGTGTCCCCAAATGTCCCCAAATGTCCCCAAACCCCCCCGCTGTCCCCTCCCCCCCCCCCGGTCCCCTCACCTGCCGATCCCGGAAGCGCCGCGCGCGCCGTGGCCCCGCCCACACCTGCCGGCCCCGCCCAATCCGCACGCCCCCTCGCGGTCACGTGACGCGCGCACTGCCGTTTTCCCGCCCCCCCCCTTCGCGGCGCTTCGCGCTCGCCGCGCTTCCGGGTCGCCGCGATGACGTTATGGGCTCGCGCGCCCCGGCGCGGCGCGGTGATTGGTGGGTTGGGAAAGGGGGCGGGGTTAAGGGTGAGGGGCGGTAATTGATGGGTTGGGAAAGGGGGCGGGGTTAAGGGTGAGGGGCGGTGATTGATGGGTTGGGAAAGGGGGCGGGGTTAAGGGTGAGGGGCGGTGATTGATGGGTTGGGAAAGGGGGCGGGGTTAAGGGTGAGGGGCGGTGATTGATGGGTTGGGAAAGGGGGCGGGGTTAAGGGTGAGGGGCGGTGATTGATGGGTTGGGAAAGGGGGCGGGGTTAAGGGTGAGGGGCGGTGATTGATGGGTTGGGAAAGGGGGCGGGGTTAAGGGTGAGGGGCGGATAGTGGGCGGGGCGATGTGGGAAGGGGCGTGGCTTGACAAGAGGCCACGCCCCCTCGGGAGCCCCAATTGGGGGGGACAAGGAGGGGAATAATAAAATAAAATAAAATAAAATAAAATAAAATAAAATAAAATAAAATAAAATAAAATAAAATAAAATAAAATAAAATAAAATCCAAATTAAACGAAATTTCAATAAACTAAACTAAAATAAATTGAAATTATAGTTAAATTAAATTACATTTTACGAGATAAAATAAAATAAATTTTAAATATAAAACGAAACAAAATAAAATAAAATAAAATAAAATAAAATAAAATAAAATAAAATAAAATAAAATAAAATCCGAATTAAACGAAATTTCAATAAACTAAACTAAAATAAATTGAAATTATAGTTAAATTAAATTACATTTTACGAGATAAAATAAAATAAATTTTAAATATAAAACGAAACAAAATAATAGAAAAGAAAAGAAAAGAAAAGAAAAGAAAAGAAAAGAAAAGAAAAGAAAAGAAAAGAAAAGAAAAGAAAAGAAAAAAGAAATCAAAAGAAAGTAAAATAAAATAAAATAAAATAAAATAAAATAAAATAAAATAAAATAAAATAAAATAAAATAAAATAAAATAAAATAAAATAAAATAATAAAATAAAATAAAATAAAATAAAAAATCTTTAAGAGTTTCCTATTTGAGGGGGGTTCAAATTTGGGGGTCCCATTTTGGGGGGGATTTGGGGTTTTTTGGGTTCTTTTGGGGTTTTTTGGGGGTCCCATTTTGGGGGATTTTGGGTTTTTTGGGGTCCCATTTGGGGGGGATTTGGGGTTTTTTGGGGGGATTTGGGGTTTTTTTGGGGTCCCATTTTGGGCGTCCCATTTTGGGTTTTTTGGGTGGTCCCATTTTGGGGGGATTTTGGGTTTTTTGGGGGTCCCATTTGGGGGGATTTGGGGTTTTTTGGGGGGATTTGGGGTTTTTTGGGGTCCCATTTTGGGGTGTTTTTTTGGGGTCCCATTTTGGGGGTCCCATTTTGGGTTTTTTGGGGTCCCATTTTGGGGGGGATTTGGGTTTTTTTGGGGTCCCACTTTGGGGGGATTTGGGGGTTTTTTTGGGGGGGAGTTTTGGGGTTTTTTGGGGTCCCATTTTGGGGGGTTTGAGGGTCCCATTTTGGGCGGTTTGGGGTTTTTTGGGGGGGATTTGGGGTTTTTTTAGGGGTCTCATCTTAGCAAATTTGGGGGGGGGTTTGGGGTTCCATTTTGGGGTTTTTTGTAGGTCCCATTTTGGGATGATTTGTGGGTTTTTTTGGGGGGACTTGGGGTTTTTTTGGGGTCCCATTTCGGGGTATTTGACGGTTCTTTGGGGTCTCATTTTACTGAATTTGGGGGTTTTTTTGGGGGTCCCATTTTGGGCTTTTTTGGGGGGGATTTTTGGGGTTTTTTTGTGGGTCTCGTTTTGGGTTTTTTTGGGGGGGTTGAGTTTTTTTTGGGATCCCCATTTTAGGGGTTATTTGGGTTTTTTTTGGGGGGAGTTTGGAGTTTTTTGGGATCCCAATTTGGGGGGGTTTGGGGTTTTTTTGGGGGGGATTTGGGGTTTATTTTGGTGTCTCATTTTACGGAATTTGGGGGGGGGGGGTTTTGGGGTTCCATTTTGGGGTTTTTTGTAGGTCCCATTTTGGGATGATTTGGGTTTTTTGGGGAGACTTGGGGGTTTTTTGGGGTCCCATTTCGGGGGATTTGACGGTTCTTTGGGGTCTCATTTTGCTGAATTTGGGGAGGTTTTGGGGGGGTCCCATTTTGGCTTTTTTTGGGGGGGTTTGGGGGTTTTTTTTTGGGTTTTTTTGGGGGGGTTGAGGTTTTTTTTTTTGGGATCCCATTTTAGGGGTGATTTGGGTTTTTTTTGGGGGGGAGTTTGGGGTTTTTTGGGGTCCCATTTTGGGGGGGTTTGGGGGTCCCATTTTGGGCGGTTTGGGGGTTTTTATTGGGGGGATTTGGGGTTTATTTGGTGTCTCATTTTACGGAATTTGGGGGGGGGGGGTTTTGGGTTCCATTTTGGGGGTTTTTTGTAGGTCCCATTTTTGGGATGATTTGGGGTTTTTTTGGGGGGACTTGTGGGGTTTTTTTTGGGGTCCCATTTCGGGGGATTTGACGGTTCTTTGGGGTCTCATTTTGACTGAATTTGGGGAGGTTTTGGGGGGTCCCATTTTGGGCTTTTTTTGGGGGGTTTGGGGGGTTTTTTTTGGGGTTTTTTTTGGGGGGGTTGAGTTTTTTTTTTGGGATCTCCATTTTAGGGGTGATTTGGGTTTTTTTGGGGGGGAGTTTGGGGTTTTTTTGGGGTCCCATTTTGGGGGGGGTTTGGGGGGTCCCATTTTGGGCGGTTTGGGGGTTTTTTGGGGGGATTTGGGGTTTATTTTGGTGTCTCATTTTAGGGCAATTTGGGGGGGGGGGGGGGTTTGGGTGTTCCATTTTGGGGTTTTTTGTACGGTCCCATTTTGGGATGATTTGGGATTTTCCTGGAGGGGTTGGGGGGTTTTTTGAGGGTCCCATTTTTGGGGGGAATTTCGGTGGTTTTTTGGGTGGGGAATTTGGGTTTTTTTGGGGGTCCCATTTGAGGGGTTTTTTTTGGGGGGGGGGGGATTTTGGGGTTTTATTTTAGGGATTTCCTTTTTTTTTTGGGGTGTCTCTCCCCCAAAAAAAGCCATCCCCAACCCTTCCCCCGCCCCCCCGAATTTCTCCTTTCTCCCTCCCCAAAAAAAACCCCGAGAGGTCCCAAATTTCCCGCGGTGGCGCTCGGGGACACTCGGGGACACTCGGGGACAATTCCCATCCGTGACGTCACGGCCGGGAGGGTCCCCAAAAACCTCCCCTACCCCTCCCGCCACCCAGCCACGGTGTCGCTTTTGTCACCTCCCCCCCGTTGGATTTGTCCCCGCCCCCCGGTGTCGCTTTTGTCGCCGGTGCCACCCCCTGGGTTGGGTTTGTCCCTCGCCGGTGTCGCCTTTGTCCCCGAGGGGACACCGAGGAGTCACCCCCCAAGTGTCCCCAACCCCCTCCCTGGTGTCCCCGACCCCTTTTTGGTGTCCCCAACCCCTTCTCGATGCCCTCCTCCGTGTCATTGTCCCCTCCCTCGTGTCCCCAGTTCATTGCCGGTGTCCCCAACCCACTCCCGGTGTCCCCAACCCACTCCCGGTGTCATTGTCCCCTCCCTGGTGTCCCCAGTTCATTGCCGGTGTCCCCAACCCATTCCCGGTGTCATTGTCCCCTCCCCAGTGTCCCCAACCCACTCCCGGTGTCCCCCACCCACTCCCGGTGTCACTGTCCCCTCTCCAGTGTCCCCAACCCCACTCCCGGTGTCCCCCTCCCCGGTGTCACTGTCCCCCCCTCGGTGTCATTGTCCCCTCCCCGGTGTCCCCAACCCCTTCTCGGTGTCCCCAGCCCGTCCCTGCTGTCCCCCTCGATGTCATTGTCACATCCTCAGTGTCACCAACCCCTTCTCGGTGTCCCCAACCCCTCCTGGTGTCCCCCAACCCCTTCCCGGTCCCTTCCCCGGTGTCACTGTCCCCTCCCCAGTGTCCCCAGCCCCTCCCTGGTGTCCCCCTCGGTGTCATTGTCCCCTCCATAGTGTCCCCAACCCCTTCTTGGTGTCCCCAACCCCTTCCTGGTGTCCCCCCCTCCGTGTCATTGTCCCCTCCATAGTGTCCCCAACCCCCTCCCTGGTGTCCCCCCCCTCCGTGTCATTGTCACCTCCCCGGTGTCCCCAATCCCCTCCTGGTGTCCCCCCCCTCCGTGTCATTGTCACCTCCTCGGTGTCCCCAACCCCTCCTCGGTGTCCCCAGCCCGTCCCTGGTGTCCCCCCGATGTCATTGTCACATCCTCAGTGTCACCAACCCCTTCTCGGTGTCCCCAACCCCTCCCTGGTGTCCCCCCCTCGGTGTCATTGTCCCCTCCTCGGTGTCCTTAAGCCCTTCCCTGGTGTCCCCAACCCATTCCCGGTGTCCCCTCGGTGTCATTGTCCCCTCCCTGGTGTCACTGTCCCCTTCTTGGTGTCCCCAACTCCTCTCCGACGTCCCCAACCCCTCCCTGGTGTCCCCCTCGGTGTCACTGTCCCTTCCCCAGTGTCCCCAAACCCTCCCGGTCCCCTCCTCTGTGTCACTGTCCCCTCCTCGGTGTCCCCTCGGTGTCACTGTCCCCTCCCTGGTGTCCCCAACCCCTTTCTGGTGTCCCCAACCCCTCCCCGGTGTCCCCAACCCCTCCCCAGTGTCCCCAAACCCTTCCCGGTCCCCTCCTCGGTGTCATTGTCCCCTCTCCAGTGTCCCCAACCCCTCCTCGGTGTCCCCAACTCCTCCTCAGTGTCCCCAACCCCTTCCTGGTCCCCTCCCCTTCTCGGCGTCCCCAACGCCATCCCAGTCTCCCCCCCTCGGTGTCGTTGTCCCTTCCCCGGTGTCCCCAACCCCTTCCCGGTTCCCTCCTCGGTGTCCCCAACCCCTCCTCGGTGTCCCCAGCCCCTTCTCGGTGTCCCCTCGGTGTCACTGTCCCCTCCCTGGTGTCCCCAACCCCTTCTTGCTGTCCCCAGCCCCTTCTCGATCCCCTCCTCGGCGTCATTGTCCACTCCCTGGTGTCCCCAACCCCTCTCCAGTGTCCCCAACCCCTTCCCGGTCCCCTCCTCGGTGTCACTGTCCCCTCCTCGGTGTCCCCAACCGCTTCTCGGTGTCCCCAACCCCTTCTCGGTGTCCCCTCGGTGTCATTGTCCCCTCCCCGGTGTCCCCAACCCCTCCTCGGTGTCCCCAACTCCTCCTCAGTGTCCCAAACCCCTTCCTGGTCCCCTCCCCTTCTCGGTGTCCCCAACGCCATCCCAGTCTCCCCCCCTCGGTGTCGTTGTCCCTTCCCCGGTGTCCCCAACCCCTCTCCAGTGTCCCCAACCCCTTTCTGGTGTCCCCAGCCCCTTCTCCGTGTCCCCTCGGTGTCACTGTCCCCTCCTCGGTGTCCCCAACCGCTTCTCGGTGTCCCCTCAGTGTCGTTGTCCCCTCCCCGGTGTCCCCAACCCCTCCCCGGTGTCCCCAACCCCTTCCCGGTCCCCCCCTCGGGGTCACTGTCCCCTCCCCGGTGTCCCCGCTCCCTTGCCCCATGTCTCCGCCCCCTCCCCGCTGTCCCCGGTGCATTCGTCGTTGTCACCTCCCCAGTGACAGGTGGCACTGGTGGCACCGGTGGCACTGGTGAGACAGGTGGCACCGGTGGCATGGAGGACATTGGGGACAGGTGGCACCGGTGTCACCACTGACCCTCCCATGTCGCGTTCCCCGATGTCCCCGTCCCCTTCCCTGATGTCACCGTGTCCCCTCTCTGCTGTCCCCTCCCCGCTGTCCCTTTCCTTCATGTCGCGGTCCCCTCCCCTCTGTCCCCGGTCCCTCCTCGATGTCACCTCTGTCCCCTCCCCGATGTCGCCGTGTCCCCTCCCCACTGTCCCTTCCCCGCTGTCCCCTCGCCGATGTCGCCGTGTCCCCTCCCCGGCATCCCCGGTGCGTTCCCCGATGTCACCGTGTCCCCGTCCCCGTGTCCCCTCCCCGTGTCCCCTCCCCGTGTCCCCTCCCCGATGTCCCCGTGCCCCCTCCCCGATGTCCCTTTCCTTCATGTCACCGTCTCTTCCCCGCTGTCCCTGTCCCCTCCCCGATGTCCCCTCTTCAATGTCTCCGGTCCCTTCCCCGATGTCGCCAGCCCCTCCCCGATGTCACCGTGTCCCCTCCCGGTTGTTCCCTCCCCGACGTCGCCGGTGCATTCCCTGATGTCACCCCTGTCCCCTCCCTGATGTCACCCCTGTCCCCTCCCCGATGTCCCTTCCCCGCTGTCGCCGCCCACTCCCCGATGTCCCTGATGTCCCCTCCCCGATGTCGCCGGTGCATTCCCCGATGTCACCGTGTCCCCTCCCCGATGTTCGAGTTCCCGACATCCCCGGTGCATTCCCCGATGTCACCTCTGTCCCCTCCCCGATGTCACCTCTGTCCCCTCCCCGATGTCACCTCTGTCCCCTCCCCGATGCTCCAGTCCCCTCCTCAATGTCCCTGGTCCCTTCCCTGGTGTCACCGTGTCCCCTCTCCGCCTTCACCGCTCCCTCCCCGATGTCACCTCCGTGATGTCCCCTCCCCTGATGTCACCTCTGTCCCCACCCCGATGTCCCCTCTGTGATGTCCCCGGTCCCTTCCCCGATGTCACCGTGTCCCCTCCCCGCTGGCCCCGCTCCGTTCCCTGACGTCCCCGGTCCCTCCTCGATGTCACCGTGTCCCCTTCCTGATGTCCCCTCCTCGCTGTCCCCTCCTCGATGTCACCGTGTCCCCTTCCTGATGTCCCCTCCTCGCTGTCCCCTCCTCGATGTCACCGTGTCCCCTTCCTGATGTCCCCTCCTCGCTGTCCCCTCCGTGATGTCCCCGTGTCCCCCCCCCCCCGATGTTCCAGCCCCCTCCCCGCTGCCCGCGGTGCATTCCCTGATGTCACCTCTGTCCCCTCCCCGGTGTCACCGTGTCCCCTCCCCGCAGTCTCTTCCCCGCTCCTGATGTCACCGTGTCCCTTCCCGATGTCCCCTCCCCGTTGTCCCTTCCCGCTGTCCCCGCTCCATTCCCTGAAGTCCCCTGTCCCTCCTCGATGTCACCGCGTCCCCTCCCCGATGTCCCCTCCCCGATGTTCCAGTCCCCTCTCCGATGTCGCCGGTGCATTCCCTGATGTCACCTCTGTCCCCTCCCCGCTGTCCCCGCTGTCCCCTCCCCGTTGCTCCAGTTCCCTGCCCGACATGCCAGGGGCATTCCCTGATGTCACCTCTGTCCCCTCCCCGCTGTCCCCGCCGCATTCCCTGATGTCACCTTCCCGGTCCCCTCCCCGCTGTCCCCACTGTCCCCTCCTCGATGTCCCTGTCCCCTCCCCGACGTTCCCGTTCCGATGTCCCTTCCCCGATGTCGCCGCCCACGCCCCGCTGTCACCGTGTCCCCTCCCCGTTGTTCCAGTTCCCTCCGCCATGTCTCCGGTGCATTCCCTGATGTCACCGCTGTCCCCTCCCCGTGTCCCCGGTCCCTTCCCCGATGTCACCTCTGTCCCCTCCCCGGTGTCCCCTCCGTGATGTCCCCGGTCCCTTCCCCGATGTCCCTTCCCCGATGTCCCCTCCCCGTTGTTCCAGTCCCCGCCCCGACATCCCCGGTGCGTTCCCCGATGTCACCGTGTCCCCTCCCCGATGTCACCGTGTCCCCACCCCGATGTCACCGTGTCCCATCCCCGTGTCCCACTCCATGCTGTCCCTCTCCCCTCCCCGATGTCGCCGGTCGGTTCTCCGATGTCCCCGGTCCCTCCTCGATGTCACCGTCCCCTCCCCGATGTCCCCGGTGCATTCCCTGATGTCACCTCTGTCCCCTTCCCGCTGTCCCCTCCCCGATGTTCAGTCCCCTCCCCGCTGTCCCCGGTGCATTCCCTGATGTCACCTCTGTCCCCTTCCCGCTGTCCCCTCCCCGATGTCGCCGCCCACGCCCCGCTGTCCCCGCTGTCCCCTCCCCGTTGTTCCAGTTCCCTCCCCGCCGTCCCCGGTGCATTCCCTGATGTCACCGCTGTCCCCTCCCCGCCGTCCCCGGTGCATTCCCTGATGTCACCGCTGTCCCCTCCCCGCTGTCGCCGCTGTCCCCTCCCCGTTCCTGTCCCGTTAAAGGCGGCCCCGCTCCGCTCTGTCGCCGATGTCGCCGCGATGTCGCCGCTCGCCGAGCCCGAGAATCCCGCGGCGGGCCGCGCGGCCCCGCCGGTGCCTCTGCCCGGACCCGGACCCGGACCCGGACCGGAACCGGGACTGGCACCAGGACGGGCACCGGGAGCGGGACATGAACCGGGACTGGGACCGGGATCGGCACCGGGAATGGCGCCAGGAGCGGGACAAGAACCGGGAATGGCACCAGAACCGGGACGTGAACCGGGAGCAGAACCCGTGCCAGAACCCGAACCGGCACCAGGACCGGGACATGAACCGGGAGCAGAACCCGTGCCAGAACCAGAACCGGCACCAGGATGGGGACATGAACCGGGAGCAGAACCCGTGCCAGAACCAGAACCGGCACCAGGACCGGGACATGAACCGGGAGCAGAACCCGTGCCAGAACCCGAACCGGCACCAGGATGGGGACATGAACCGGGAGCAGAACCCGTGCCAGAACCAGAACCGGCACCAGGACCGGGACATGAACCGGGAGCAGAACCCGTGCCAGAACCAGAACCGGCACCAGGACCGGGACATGCACCGGGAGCAGAACCCGTGCCAGAACCCGAACCGGCACCAGGACCGGGACATGCACCGGGAGCA
Source organism: Ammospiza caudacuta (assembly GCF_027887145.1). NCBI lineage: Eukaryota > Metazoa > Chordata > Aves > Passeriformes > Passerellidae > Ammospiza > Ammospiza caudacuta. The sequence continues at coordinate 1,596,718 of NC_080621.1, read as the reverse complement.
GAACCCGTGCCAGAACCAGAACCGGCACCAGGACCGGGACATGCACCGGGAGCAGAACGGGCACCAGAACGGGCACCAGAACGGGCAGCAGAACTGGAACCAGAACCCGCACCAGAGCCAGAACTGGGACCAGAACGGGCATCACAACTGGGACCGGAACCGGGACCGGATGTGGGACATGAACCGGGACATGAACGGGCACCAGAACTGGGACCAGAACCCGCACCAGAACCAGAACTGGCACCGGGACCAGAACCGGGACATGAACCGAGACCGGGACATGAACCGGGACCGAGAGCAGAACTGGGACATGAACCGGCACCAAAACTGGGACCAGAACCGGGAAAAGAACCGGAACCGGGATTTGGAGCAGAACCGGGACGTGGAGCAGAACCGGGAGAGGGACCCGGAGCAGCCCCGGGCCCCCCGCTCCCATCCCCGGTGCCGGTGCCGGTTCCTGCTCCCCGCGCTCGCCGCCGTCGCCGCCCTGGCCGCGCTCGGAGCCGCCGCCGCCGCCGCCGTGGCCGCGCTCCGGGGGCCGCCCCCCGCCGAAGGTGGGCACGGCGGGGAGGGGTCCGTCTGTCCGTCCGCCCGCCTGTCCGTCTGTCCTGAGGGCGGCGTGGCCGCTTGTCCCGGGGTCGGGGTGTCCGGGGGGCCGGGAGTACCGGTGTCCGTTTGTCCCGGTGTCCGTTTGTCCCTGTGTCCGTTTGTCCCGGTGTCTGTTTGTCCCAGTGTCCGTTTGTCCGGGTGCTCATCCTGGTGTCCGCTAGTCCAGGTGTCCGTCTGTCTGTCCCGGTGTCCGTTTGTCCCAGCGTCCGTTTGTCCTGGTACCTGTTTGTCCCGGTGTCTGGTTATCCGGTTATCCCGGTGTCCGTCTGTCCCGGTGTCCGTTTGTCCCGGTGTCCGTTTGTCCCAGTGTCTGGTTATCCCGTTATCCTGGTGTCCGTTTGTCCCGGCGTCCGTTTGTCCGGGTGCTCATCCTGGTGTCGGCTAGTCCAGGTGTCCATCTGTCTGTCCAGGCGTCCGTTTGTCCCGGCGTCCGTTTGTCCCGGCGTCCGTTTGTCCTGGTGTCCGTTTGTCTGGGTATCTGTTTGTCCTGGTGTCCGTCTGTCCTGGTGTCCAGCCGTTTGGTTTTGCATTTTTTTGGCTATTGGCCCTGGTGTCCGTTTGTCCCGGTGTCCGTTTGTCCTGGTGTCCGTTTGTCCCGGTGTCCGTTTGTCCCGGTGTCCGTTTGTCTGGTTTTGCGTTTTTTTGGCTATTGGCCCTGGCGTCCGTTTGTCCGGGTGTCCGTTCATCCCAGTGTCCATCTGTCCAGGTCTCCTGGTGTCCGTTTGTCCAGGTCTCCTGGTGTCCGTTCGTCCCGGTGTCTGGTTATCCCGTTATCCTGGTGTCCGTTTGTCCCGGCGTCCGTTTGTCCGGGTGCTCATCCTGGTGTCGGCTAGTCCAGGTGTCCATCTGTCTGTCCAGGTGTCCGTTTGTCCCGGCGTCCGGTTTTCCTGTTGTTCAGGTGTTGGTCCTGGTGTCCGTTTGTCCCGGTACGGGTTTGTCCAGGTGTCTGTCTGTCCCGGTGTCCGTCTGTCCATGTGTCCGTCTGTCCTGCTGTTTGCTTGCCCATCTGCCCGGCTGTCCGTGTGTCCCGGTGTCCTTCCCTCTGTCCGTCCAGGCGTCTGTCCTGCTCTCCGTCCGTCTGTCCGTCCCTCTGGAGGGAGGGGTCCACCTGCCCAGGTGTCCGTCTGTCCAAGCGCCTGCGCGTCTGTCCGTCCGTCCGTCCGTCCGTCCGCGTGTCCAGCGACCAGCCTGGCTGTCCGTCTATCCGTCCAGGTGTCCGTCCGTCCGTCCGTGTGTCCGTCTGTCCGTCCAGGTGTCCGTCCGTCCGTCCGTCTGGGCGTCCTCCTTGCCCTGGTCTTTGTCGGTCTGTCCGGGGCGTCCGTCTGTCCATCCAGGTGTCCATCCTGTGTTTCCCACCTTCCCTTCTCGGGGACACCTTGGGGACATTGGGGACACCCTGGGGACGCCTTGGGGACATTGGGGACACCTTGGGGACATTGGGGACACCCTGGGGACACCTTGGGGACATTGGGGACACCTTGGGGACATTGGGGACACCCTGGGGACCTTGGGGACATTGGGGACACCCTGGGGACACCTTGAGGACATTGGGGACACTGGGGACATTGGCGACATTGGGGACATTGGGGACACCTTGGGGACCTTGGGGACCTTGGGGACACCCTGGGGACATTGGGGACAATGGGGACACCTTGGGGACACCTTGGGGACAGTGGGGACATTGGGGACACCTTGGGGATGTTTGGGACACCTTGGGGACACCTTGGGGACATTGCGGACATTGGAGACACATTGGGCGTATTTGGGACACCTTGGGGATGTTTGGGACACCCTGGGGACACCTTGGGGACACTGGGGACACCTTGGGGACATTGGGGACACCTTGGGGATATTTGGGACACCCTGGGGACACCTTGGGGACACTGGGGACACCTTGGGGACAGTGGGGACACTGGGGTCACCTTGGGGATGTTTGGGACACCCTGGGGACACCTTGGGGACACTGGGGACCCTCGTGCTGACGTTGTCCCCTCCTGTCCCCTCAGGCTGCCACCGCTGCCCACATCCTGCTCAGCCCCGGTAAGTCCTGAATGTCACCTGAATGTCACCTGAATGTCACCTGAATGTCACCTGTGTCCCCTCCTGTCCCCCGATGTCCCCTCCTGTCCCCTGAAGTCCCCAGTGTCCCCCCATGTCTCCTGATGTCCCCTCCTGTCCCCTGATGTGCCTTGATGTCCCCTTGATGTCCCCTGATGTCCCCTGATGTCCCCTCCTGTCCCCTGTGTCCCCTCCTGTCCCCGTTGTCCCCCAATGTCCCCTGATGTCCCTCAATGTCCCCTGTGTCCCCTGATATCTCCTGATGTCACCTCCTGTCCCTTGATGTCCCTTCCTCTCCCCTGATGTCCCCTCCTGTCCCCACTGTCCCCACTGTCCCCTCATGTCCCCAGTGTCCCCGATGTCCCCAAGGTCCCCGATGTCCCCAATGTCCCTCAATGTCCCCAACGTCCCCCGATGTCCCCAAGGTCCCCGATGTCCCCAGTGTCCCCTCCTGTCCCTGATGTCACCACCCCTCCCCTCCCCCCACCGCAGTCATATCGAAATTGTCACCGGGGCTCCTCGCAGAGGAAGTGCCACCTCCGGTGTCCCCTCCCCCAGTGCCACCTCCGGTGTCCCCTCCCCCAGTGTCCCCCTCCCCCAGTGTCACCACCTCAGTGTCACCTCCCCCAGTGTCCCCCCCCCCCCCTTGTCACCTCTCCCGCCACATCCGGCGGTGGCACAGGCGGCGTCACGGAGCTGCTGTCCCCAGGGTGTCATTGTCCCCACGGTGTCATTGTCCCCACGGTGTCATGGAGTGTCCCCACGGTGTCATGGAGTGTCCCCAAAGTGTCATTGTCCCCAGGATGTCATTGTCCCCAGGGTGTCATTGTCCCCACGGTGTCATGGAGTGTCCCCAGGATGTCATTGTCCCCACGATGTCATTGTCCCCACGGTGTCATTGTCCCCAGGGTGTCATTGTCCCCACGGTGTCATGGAGTGTCCCCAGGATGTCATTGTCCCCACGGTGTCATTGTCCCCACGGTGTCATTGTCCCCAGGGTGTCATTGTCCCCACGGTGTCATGGAGTGTCCCCAAAGTGTCATTGTCCCCAGGATGTCATTGTCCCCAGGGTGTCATTGTCCCCACAGTGTCATGGAGTGTCCCCAGGATGTCATTGTCCCCACGATGTCATTGTCCCCACGGTGTCATTGTCCCCAGGGTGTCATTGTCCCCACGGTGTCATGGAGTGCCCCCACAGTGTCATTGTCCCCACGGTGTCATTGTCCCCAGAGTGTCATGGAGTGTCCCCAGGGTGTCATTGTCCCCATGGTGTCATTGTCCCCAAGGTGTCCCAGAGTGTCCCCAGGATGTCATTGTCCCCAGGGTGTCATTGTCCCCACGGTGTCATTGTCCCCAAGGTGTCCCAGAGTGTCCCCAGGATGTCATTGTCCCCAGGGTGTCTTGGAGTGTTCCTAGGGTGTCCCAGAGTGTCCCCAAAGTGTCACGGAATGTCCTCAGGGTGTCATTGTCCCCAGGATGTCATTGTCCCCACAGTGTCATTGTCCCCTCAGTGTCTTGGAGTGTCCCCACGGTGTCATTGTCCCCAGGGTGTCATTGTCCCCAGGGTGTCATTGTCCCCAAGGTGTCCCAGAGTGTCCCCAGGGTGTCATTGTCCCCACGGTGTCATTGTCCCCAAGGTGTCATTGTCCCCAGGATGTCACGGATTGTCCCCAAGGTGTCCCAGAGTGTCCCCAGGGTGTCATTGCCCCCACAGTGTCATTGTCCCCAAGGTGTCCCAGAGTGTCCTCACGGTGTCATGGAGTGTCCCCAAAGTGTCATTGTCCCCACGATGTCATTGTCCCCAGGGTGTCCCAGAGTGTCCCCACGGTGTCATTGTCCCCAGGGTGTCATGGATTGTCCCCAAGGTGTCACAGATTGTCCCCAAGGTGTCCCAGAGTGTCCCCAGGATGTCATTGTCCCCACGGTGTCATTGTCCCCTCAGTGTCTTGGAGTGTCCCCACGGTGTCATTGTCCCCAGGATGTCATTGTCCCCAAGGTGTCCCAGAGTGTCCCCAGGGTGTCATTGTCCCCAGGATGTCATTGTCCCCACGGTGTCATTGTCCCCAGGGTGTCTTGGAGTGTCCCCAAAGTGTCACGGAATGTCCCCACGGTGTCATTGTCCCCATGGTGTCACGGATTGTCCCCAAGGTGTCCCAGAGTGTCCCCACGATGTCATTGTCCCCACAGTGTCATTGTCCCCAGGGTGTCATTGTCCCCACGGTGTCATTGTCCCCAGGATGTCCCAGAGTGTCCCCACGGTGTCATTGTCCCCAAGGTGTCCCAGAGTGTCCCCAGGGTGTCCCAGAGTGTCCCCACGGTGTCAGTGTCCCCAAGGTTTCAGTGTCCCCAGGGTGTTGTGGAGTGTCCCCAGGGTGTCCCCGACTGTCCCCTACCCCTCTTGTCCCCTCTGTCCCCAGCCCCACCCACTGTCCCCACTGTCCCCATTGTCCCCTGCTGTCCCCAGTGTCCCCATTGTCCCCAGTGTCCCCCTGACACTGTCCCCTCTGTCCCCAGGCTCGCTGTCCCCATTGTCCCCTGTATCCACAGTGTCCCTATTGTCCCCATTGTCCCCAGTGTCCCCGTGTCCCCTGATGTCCCCATGTCCCTCTGATGTCCCCAATGTCCCCAATGTCCCCAGTGTCCCCCTGGCCGCTGTCCCTCTGTCCCCAGGTTCACTGTCCCCTGCTGTCCCCAACGTCCCCACTGTCCCCTGTGTCCCCACTGACCACTGTCCCCTGATGTCCTCGCTGTCCCCATGTCCCCCAGTGTCCCCTGCTGTCCCCCCGGCCCCGTGTCCCCTCTGTCCCCAGGCTCGCTGTCCCATTGTCCCCTCTGTCCCACTGTCCCTACTGTCCCCCTGTCCCCACTGACCCCATTGTCCCCAATGTCCCCCTGACCGCTGTCCCTCTGTCCCCAGGCTCATTGTCCCCGTGTCCCCAATGTCCCCCTGATCTGTGTCCCCTCTGTCCCCAGGCTCTCTGTCCCCTCTGTCCCCAGTGTCCCCAGTGTCCCCAGTGTCCCCCTGACCCCGTGTCCCCTCTGTCCCCAGGCTCGCTGTCTCCAGTGTCCCCAGTGTCCCCAATGTCCCCACTGTCCCCATTGTCCCTGATGTCCCCACTGTCCCCAGAGTCCCCATGTCCCCACTGTCCCCATGTCCCCATTGTCCCCATGTCCCCACTGTCCCCATGTCCCCACTGTCCCCAGTGTCCCCATGTCCCCACTGTCCCTACTGTCCCCACTGTCCCTGATGTCCCCACTGTCCCCAGTGTCCCCACTGTCCCCATTGTCCCTGATGTCCCCAGTGTCCCCACTGTCCCCATGTCCCCACTGTCCCCACTGTCCCCATGTCCCCACTGTCCCCATGTCCCCACTGTCCCCAATGTCCCCAATGTCCCCATTGTCCCTGATGTCCCCAGTGTCCCCAGTGTCCCCACTGCCCCCCTGACCCCGTGTCCCCTCTGTCCCCAGGCTCGCTGTCCCCGTCCCCGCTCTGGCACTACCGCGACGGCGTCCGCGGCGTTTTCCGGAGCGGCGACATCGCGCCGGACCCTTCGGGGACATCGCTGCGGGTGGCATCGGGCGGGCTGTACCTGCTCTACGGCCAGCTCGGTGTCACCTGCGCCGCCGCGCGCTGTCCCCGGGGCCGTGTCACCCTGCGGCTGCGCCGCGCCGCGTCCCCGCGCCCGCTGCTGGCCGTGTCCCTGTCCCTGTCACCCGCGGCCGGCGGCCACCGCCAGCGCTCACGGCTGCGACAGGCGGTGGCACAGCTGTGGCCGGGGGACACCCTGAGCCTCGAGATGGTTGGGGACAGTGTTGGGGACAGTGTTGGGGACAGTGTTGGGGACAGCGCGGGGGACAGCGTTGGGGACAGCGTTGGGGACAGCGTTGGGGACAGTGTTGGGGACAGTGTGGGGGACAGCGTTGGGGACAGTGTTGGGGACAGTGTGGGGGACAGCGTTGGGGACAGTGTTGGGGACAGCGCTGGGGACAGCGTTGGGGACAGCGTTGGGGACATGGGCGGGTGGCAGCTGGAGCAGGAGGAGCGCGAGGGGAACTTTGTGGGGCTGCTGAGGATCGCGGGGGGGTGACAGCGGCTGGTGGCACCTGGGGGGTGGCACCTGGGGGGTGGCACCGGGTGGTGGCACCGGGTGGCGACAGCGGCTGGTGGCACTGGGTGGTGGCACCGGGGTGATGAGGGGGTGGCACCAGACAGTGGCACCGGGTGGTGGCACCTGGCGGTGGCACCGGGGTGATGAGGGGTTGGCACCTGGTGGTGGCACCTGGTGGGGACAGCGGCTGGTGGCACCGGGATGATGAGGGGGTGGCACCAGATGGTGGCACCAGGGTGATGAGAGGGTGGCGCCTGGTGGTGACAGCGGCTGGTGGCACTGGGTGGTGGCACCGGGGTGATGAGGGGGTGGCACCTGGTGGTGGCACCAGGTGGTGGCTCTTGGTGGTGGCACCGGGTGGGGACAGCGGCTGGTGGCACCGGGATGATGAGGGGGTGGCACCAGATGGTGGCACCGGGGTGATGAGAGGGTGGCACCGGGTGGTGGCACCGGGTGGTGGCACCGGGGTGATGAGGGGGTGGCCGGCCTCGTGTCCTGCTGGTCACCTGCCTGGGTGGGGCTTGGGGACATCTGGGAGTCCCGAGTGTGGAGGTTTGGGGACATCGAGGGACATCGGTGACATCCAAACCCAGAGATTTGGGGACATCGAGGGACATCGGTGACATCCAAACCCAGAGATTTGGGGACAAGGGACTTTGGTGGCAACCATGCCCGGAGATTTGGGGACATTGAGGGACATCAGTGACCTCCAAACTCCAAGATTTGGGGACATCGAGGGACATTGGTGACATCCATGGTTGGAGGTTTGGGGACATCGGGTGACATCGGTGACCTCCACACCTGAAGGTTTGGGGACAAGGGACTTCGGTGGAAGCCCTGTCCAGAGATTTGGGGACATCGAGTGACATTGGTGACATCCAAACCCAGAGATTTGGGGACAAGGGACTTTGGTGGCAACCATGCCCGGAGATCTGGGGACATCAAGTGGCATCGGTGACCTCCAAACCCCGAGATTTGGGGACATCAAGTGACATTGGTGACATCCAAACCCCGAGGTTTGGGGACATCAAGTGGCATCGGTGACCTCCAAACCCCGAGATTTGGGGACATCAAGTGACATCGGTGACATCCAAACCCAGAGATTTGGGGACAAGGGACTTTGGTGGCAACCATGCCCGGAGATCTGGGGACATTGAAGGACATTGGTGACATCCAAACCCCGAGATTTGGGGACATCAAGGGACATCGGTGACCTCCAAACCCCGAGATTTGGGGACATCAAGTGACATCGGTGACATCCAAACCCAGAGGTTTGGGGACATCAAGTGACATCGGTGACATCCAAACCCCGAGATTTGGGGACATCAAGGGACATCGGTGACATCCAAACCCCAAGATTTGGGGACATCAAGTGACATCGGTGACATCCAAACCCAGAGGTTTGGGGACATCGAGGGACATCGGTGACATCCAAACCCAGAGGTTTGGGGACATTGAGTGACATCGGTGACATCCAAACCCAGAGATTTGGGGACATCAAGTGACATTGGTGGCAACCATGCCCGGAGATCTGGGGACATCGAGGGACATCGGTGACATCCAAACCCAGAGATTTGGGGACATCAAGTGACATTGGTGACATCCAAACCCCAAGATTTGGGGACATCAAGTGACATTGGTGACATCCAAACCCAGAGATTTGGGGACATTGAAGGACATTGGTGACATCCAAACCCAGAGGTTTGGGGACAAGGGACTTTGGTGGCAACCATGCCCGGAGATCTGGGGACATCGAGGGACATCGGTGACATCCAAACCCAGAGGTTTGGGGACATCAAGTGACATTGGTGACATCCAAACCCAGAGGTTTGGGGACATCAAGGGACATCGGTGACATCCAAACCCAGAGGTTTGGGGACAAAGGACTTTGGTGGCAACCATGCCCGGAGATCTGGGGACATTGAAGGACATTGGTGACATCCAAACCCAGAGGTTTGGGGACATCGAGGGACATCGGTGACCTTCACACCTGAAGGTTTGGGGACATTGAGTGACATCGGTGACCCCCCCCAATTTGGTGCTTGGGGACATTCGGGGACATTTGGGGACATTTGGGGACCCCGTGCTGGACACCTGGGGACACTTGGGGACACTTGGGGACCCAGTGCTGGACACTTGGGACCTCCTTGGGGACACTGGGGACACTTTGGGGGGGATGTCCCTGCTGTCCTTAATTAATGATTGTCCTTAATTAATTATTGTTCTTAATTAATTATTTCTCTTAATTATTTATTTATTAATTATTTTCCTTTATTAATTATTTATTAATCAACGAATAAATTTGTTTATGGATTCTTTTTACCGCCTCGATTGTCCCCCCCCAAAAAAAAAAAAAACGGGGGTGACAACCCTGGGGTGGCACTGAGGGGACATCGGGGGGGTCCCCAATGCAAACCCCCCCCAAATTCACCCAAAAAGCCCCAAAATTTGCTCCAGGAAATCCAAAATTTGCTGAAAATCCCCAAAAAATTTGTTCTGGAGTCCCCCAAAATTTTACCCCCGAACCCCCCCAAATTCGCTGAAAATCCCCCAAAATTTGCCCCAAACCCCCAAATTTACCCCAGAGCACCCCCGACTTTTGCTCAGAAAATCATAAATTTGCAAAAAATCCACCCAAATTTGCCCCAAACCCCCAAATTTGCCTCACAGCACCCCCAAAATTTGCTGAAAATCGCCAAAAATTTGTTCTGGAGTCCCCCAAAATTTTACCCCAGAAGACCCCAAAATTTGCCCCAGAACTCCCCAAAATTCGCTGAAAATCCCCCAAAATTTGCCCCAAACCCCTCAAATTTACCCCAGAGCACCCCAAAACTTCCTCAGAAAATCATAAATTTGAAAAAAATCCCCCCAAATTTGCCCCAAACCCCCAAATTTACCCCAGAACCCCCCAAAACTTCCTCAGAAATTCATAAATTTGCCCAAAATCCCCCAAAATTTGCCCCAAACCCCCAAATTTACCCCAGAACCCCCAAAATTTGCTGAAAATCCCCCAAAATTTGTCCTGAAGTCCCCCAAATTTAACCCCAGAACTCTCCAAAAAATTGCCCCAGAACCCCCCAAAATTTGCTGAAAATCCCCCAAAATTTGTCCTGGAGTCCCCCCAAATTTAACCCCAGAACCCCAAAATTTAACCCCAGATCCCCCCAAAATTTAACCCCAGAACTCCCCAAAATTCGCTGAAAATCCCCCAAAATTTGCCCCAAACCCCCAAATTTACACCAGAACCCCCCAAAACTTGCTCAGAAAATCATAAATTTGCCCAAAATCCCCCCAAATTTGCCCCAAACCCCCAAATTTGCCTCACAGCACCCCCAAAATTTGCTGAATATCCCCAAAAATTTGTTCTGTAGTCCCCCAAAATTTAACCCCAGAACTCCCCAAAATTCGCTGAAAATCCCCCCAAATTTCCCCCAAACCCCCAAATTTACCCCAGAACCCCCCAAAACTTCCTCAGAAATTCATAAATTTGCCCCAAATCCCCCCAAATTTGCCCCAAACCCCCAAATTTGCCCCAGAACCCCCCAAAATTTGCTGAAAATCCCCCAAAATTTAACCCCAGAACCCCCCAAAATTTAACTCCAGAACTCCCCAAAATTCGCTGAAAATCCCCCCAAATTTGCCCCAAACCCCCAAATTTCCCCCAGAACCCCCCAAAATTTGCCCCGTCACCCCCAAATTCAACGCCATCACCCCCAAATTTACCCCAGAACCCCCCCAAATTGAACCTCAGAACCCCAAATTTGCCCCAGAACCCCCCAAAATTTGCTGAAGATCCCCCAAAATTTGTCCTGGAATCCCCCAAATTTGCCCCAGAGCCCCCAAATTTGCCCCAGGGTGTGGGGACCCCAAACTCTGCGCCCCAAATTCTGCACCCCAAACCCTGAACCCCAAGTTCTGCACCCCAAATTTTGCACCCCAAATTTTGCACCCCGCACTCTGAGCCTGGGGCAATTTTTGGGGTCTCTGGGGCAATTTTTGGGGTGATGGGGCAAAATTTGGGGGGTGGGAAATTTGGGGTGCAGAGTTCGGCGTGGGAAATTTGGGGTGCAGGGTTTGGGGTGCAGAATTTGGGGTGCAGGGTTCAGGGTGGGAAATTTGGGGTGCAGAACTTGAGTTGGGAAATTTGGGGTGCAGAATTTGGGGTGGGAAATTTGGGGTGCAGGGTTTGGGGTGGGAAATTTGGGGTGCAGGTTTTGGGGTGCAGAATTTGGGGTGCAGAATTTGCGGTGGGAAATTTGGGGTGCAGGGTTTGGGGTGGGAAATTTGGGGTGCAGAATTTGCGGTGGGAAATTTGAGGTGCAGAATTCGGGGTGCAGAATTTGGGGTGGGAAATTTGGGGTGCAGGTTTTGGGGTGCAGAATTTGGGGTGAAGAATTTGGGTGTGGGGTTTGCGGTGGGAAATTTGGGGTGCAGAATATGGGGTGCAGAATTCGGGTTGGGGAATTTGGGGTGCAGAACTTGAGTTGGGAAATTTGGGGTGCAGAATTCGGGGTGCAGGGTTTGGGGTGGGAAATTTGGGGTGCAGAATTTCGGGTTGGGAAATTTGGGGTGCAGAATTTGGGTGTGGGGTTTGGGGCGGGAAATTTGGGGTGCAGAATTCGGATTGGGGAATTTGGGGTGCAGAACTTGAGTTGGGAAATTTGGGGTGCAGGGTTTGGGGTGCAGGGTTTGGGGTGTGAAATTTGGGGTGCAGAATTTGGGGTGGGAAATTTGAGGTGCAGAATTCGGGGTGCAGAATTCGGGATAGGAAATTTGGGGTGCAGAACTTGAGTTGGGAAATTTGGGGTGCAGAATTTCGGGTGCAGAATTTGGGGTGGGAAATTTGGGGTGCAGAATTTGGGGTGTGGGGTTTGGGGTGGGAAATTTGGGGTGCACAATTTGGGGTGGGAAATTTGGGGTGCAGGGTTTGGGTGTGGGGTTTGGGGTGAGAAATTTGGGGTGTAGAATTTGGGGCGGGAAATTTGGGGTGCAGAATTCGGGTTGGGGAATTTGGGGTGCCGAATTTGGGGTGCGGGGTTTGGGGTGGGAAATTTTGGTTGAGAAATTTGGGGTGAGAAATGTGGGGTGCAGGGTTTGGGGTGCAGAATTTGGGGTGGGAAATTTGGGGTGCAGAATTCGGGGTGCAGAATTTGGGGTGCAGAATTTGGGGTGGGAAATTTGGGGTGCACAATTTGGGTGCGGGGTTTGGGGTGGGAAATTTGGGGTGCAGAATTCGGGGTGCAGAATTTGGGGTGCAGAATTCGGGGTGCAGAATTTGGGGTGCAAAATTTGGGGTGCAGAATTTGGGGTGGGAAATTTGGGGTGAGAAATGTAGGATGCAGGGTTTGGGGTGAGGGATTTGGGGTGGGAAATTTGGGGTGCAGAATTTGGGGTGCCGAGTTTGGCGTGCAGAATTTGGGGTGGGAAATTTGGGGTGCAGTGTTTGGGGTGCAGAATTTGGATGTGGGGTTTGGGGTGGGAATTTTGGGGCACAGAATTTGGGGTGCAGAATTCGGGTTGGGAAATTTGGGGTGCAAAATTTGGGTTGAGATATTTGGGGTGCAGAATTTGGGGTGCAGGGTTTGGGGTGCAGAATTTGGGTGTGGGGTTTGGGGTGGGAAATTTGAGGTGCAGAATTCGGGTTGGGAAATTTGGGGTGCAGGGTTTGGGGTGCAGAATTTGGGGTGAAGAATTTGGGTGTGGGTGTGGGGTTTGGGGTGGGAAATTTGGGGTGCAGAATTCGGGTTGGGGAATTTGGGGTGCAGAACTTGAGTTGGGAAATTTGGGGTGCAGGGTTTGGGGTGCAGGGTTTGGGGTGCAGGGTTTGGGGTGTGAAATTTGGGGTGCAGAATTTGGGTGTGGGGTTTGGGTTGAGAAATTTGGGGTGAGAAATGTGGGGTGCAGAATTTGGGGTGGGAAATTTGAGGCGCAGAATTCGGGGTGCAGAATTTGGGGTGCCGGGTTTGGGGTGGGAAATTTGGGGTGCAGAATTTCAGCTGCAGAATTTGGGGTGCAGGGTTTGGGGTGGGAAATTTGAGGTGCAGAATTTGGGGTGGGAAATTTGGGGTGCAGGGTTTGGGTTGGGAAATTTGGAGTGAGAAATGTGGGGTGCAGAATTTGGGGTGCAGGGTTTGGGGTGCAGAATTTTTGGTGCGGGGTTTGGGGTGGGAAATTTGGGTTGAGAAATTTGGGGTGAGAAATGTGGGGTGCAGGGTTTGGGGTGCAGAATTTGGGGTGGGAAATTTGGGGTGCAGAATTTGGGGTGCAGAATTTGGGGTGCAGGGTTCGGGGTGGGAAATTTGGGGTGCAGAACTTGAGTTGGGAAATTTGGGGTGCAGAATTTGGGGTGGGAAATTTGGGGTGCAGGGTTTGGGGTGGGAAATTTGGGGTGCAGGTTTTGGGGTGCAGAATTTGGGGTGCAGAATTTGGGGTGGGAAATTTGGGGTGCAGGGTTTGGGGTGGGAAATTTGGGGTGCAGAATTTGCGGTGGGAAATTTGAGGTGCAGAATTCGGGGTGCAGAATTCGGGGTGGGAAATTTGGGCCGCAGAATTCGGGGTGCAGAATTCGGGGTGCAGCGTTTGGAGTGGGAAATTTGGGGTGCAGAATTTGGGGTGCAGAATTTGGGTTGGGAAATTTATGGTGCAAAATTTGGGTTGAGATATTTGGGGTGCAGAATTTTTGGTGCAGGGTTTGGGGTGGGAAATTTGGGGTGCAGAATTTGGGGTGCAGAACTTGGGGTTCAGAGTTCGGGGTGGGAAATTTGGGGTGCAGGGTTTGGGGTGCAGAATTTGGGGTGCGGGGTTTGGGGTGGGAAATTTGGGTTGAGAAATTTGGGGTGAGAAATGTGGGGTGCAGGGTTTGGGGTGAGAAATTTGGGTTGAGAAATTTGGGGTGAGAAATGTGGGGTGCAGGTTTTGGGGTGCAGAATTTGGGGTGGGAAATTTGGGGTGCAGAATTTGGGGTGCGGGGTTTGGGGTGGGAAATTTGGGGTGCAGAATTTGGAGTGAGAAATGTGGGGTGCAGAATTTGGGGTTCAGGGTTTGGGGTGCAGAATTTGGGTGCGGGGTTTGGGGTGGGAAATTTGGGTTGAGAAATTTGGGGTGCAGAATTATGGTGCAGAATTCGGGGTGCAGAATTTGGGGCGGGAAATTTGGGGTGCAGAATTCGGGTTGGGAAATTTGGGCCGCAGAACTTGAGTTGGGAAATTTGGGGTGCAGAATTTGGGGTGCAGAATTTTTGGTGTGGGGTTTGCGTTGGGAAATTTGGGGGGCAGAATTTGGGGTGCAGAATTTTTGGTGTGGGGTTTGGGTTGGGAAATTTGGGGGGCAGAATTTGGGGTGCAGAGTTTGGAAATTTGGGGTGCAGAATTTGGGTGTGGGGTTTCGGGTTGGCAAATTTGGGGTGCAGAAATTTGGGACGGGAAATTTGGGGTGAAGAGCTTGGGGTGGGAAATTTGGGGTGCAGAGTTCGGGATACAGAATTTGGGGTGCAGAATTTGGGGTGCAGAATTTGGCGTGCAGGGTTTGGGGTGCAGAATTTGGGGTGCAGAATTTGGGTGTAGGGTTGGGCATGCAAAGTTTGGGGTCCCTGCCTGTTATGAACCTCTCCTGGACCTCCTGGGCCACCACATCCAGCCCACCTGGACCCCTTGGGCCACCATGTCCGGGTCTCCTGGACCTCCTGGACCTCCTGGACCTCCTGGACCTCCTGGACCTCCTGGACCACCATGTCCAGACCACCTGAACTCATCTCCACCATGTCCAGGTCTCCTGGACCCATCTCCACCATGTCCAGCCCACCTGGACCCACCTGGAGGTCTCCTGGACCTCCTGGACCACCACATCCAGCCCACCTGGACCCATCTCCACCATGTCCAGCCCACCTGGACCTCTCCTGGTCCACCGTGTCCAGGTCTCCTGGACCTCCTGGACCTCCTGGGCCACCACACCCAGCCCACCTGGACCCATCTCCACCATGTCCAGCCCACCTGGACCTCTCTTGGACCTCCTGGTCCGTCCTGTCCAGCCCACCTGCACCTCCTGGTCCACCAAGTCACCTGGACCCACCTCCCCCACGTCCTGACCACCTGGACCTCTCCTGGTCCTCCACGCCCAGGTCACCTGGACTTCCATGTCCGGCCCACCAGGACCCTCCTGGACCACCATGTCCAGGTCTCCTGGACCTTCTGGACCTCCTGGACCTCCTGGACCTCCTGGACCTCCTGGACCTCCTGGACCTCCTGGACCTCCTGGGCCACCATGTCCAGACCACCTGGACCCATCTCCACCATGTCCAGCCCACCTGGACCTCTCCTGGACTCCATGGGCCACCATTTCCAGGTCACCTGGACCTCCTTGACCACCACGTCGAGACCACCTGAACCCACCTCCACCACATCCAGCCCACCTGGACCCCTTGGTCCACCATGTCCAGCCCACCTGAACCTCTCCTGGTCCACCATGTCCAGGTCTCCTGGACCTCCTGGACCTCCTGGGCCAGCACATCCAGGCCACCTGGACCCCTTGGGCCACCATGTCCAGCCCACCTTGACCTCCTGGACCTCATTTGGACCTCCTGGACCACCATGTCCAGACCACCTGAACTCATCTCCACCATGTCCAGGTCTCCTGGACCTCCTGGACCTCCTGGACCTCGTGGGCCACCACACCCATCCCACCAGGACCCACCTGTGGCCCCGCCCCCTCTGCAAGGCCCAGGTGTCCCCCCCGTGTCCCACGTCCCCCCTCGAGGCCACCAACCCCTGGTGGCGGCTCCTCCCCGCTGGTGCCACCACCAGCACGGCTGGGACAGGAGGCCACGTCCTGTGTGTCACCTCCTGTGTCACCTCCTCCTGTGTCACCAGCTCCTGTGTCACCTCCTGTGCCACCTCCTGTGTCACCTCCTCCTGTGTCATCTCCTGTGTCACCTCCTGTGTCACCTCCTCCTGTGTCACCTCCTGTGTCACCTCCTGTGTCACCTTCTCCTGTGCCACCTCCTCCTGTGTCATCTCCTGTGTCACCTCCTGTGCCACCTCCTGTGTCACCTCCTGTGTCACCTCCTCCTGTGTCACCTCCTGTGTCACCTCCTGTGTCACCTCCTCCTGTGTCACCTCCTCCTGTGCCACCTCCTGTGTCACCTCCTGTGTCACCTTCTCCTGTGCCACCTCCTCCTGTGTCATCTCCTGTGTCACCTCCTGTGCCACCTCCTGTGTCACCTCCTGTGTCACCTCCTCCTGTGTCACCACCTCCTGTGTCACCTCCTGTGTCATCTCCTGTGCCACCTCCTCCTGTGCCACCTCCTGTGCCACCTCCTGTGCCACCTCCTCCTGTGCCACCTCCTGTGTCACCGCCTGTGTCACCACCTCCTGTGCCACCTCCTGTGTCACCTCCTGTGTCACCACCTCCTGTGCCACCTCCTGTGTCATCTCCTGTGTCACCTCCTGTGTCACCTCCTCCTGTGTCACCTCCTCCTGTGTCACCTCCTGTGCCACCTCCTGTGTCACCTCCTCCTGTGCCACCTCCTCCTGTGCCACCTCCTGTGCCACCTCCTGTGTCACCTCCTCCTGCGTCACCTCCGGGGCGCAGGCGCCACCTCCATTGTCCCCGGTGTCACATCCGGGCTGTGACCCCAGGGCCACCACCACCACCAGGGCCACCACCAGATCAGGAGCTCCACCAGGGCCACCACCAGGGCCACCACCAGAGCCACCACCACCACCAGGGCCACCACCCCCAGCGCAGGAGCTCCACCGGGGCCGCGGGGAGCGCGGGGACGCGGCGGTGGCGCCGGCGGCGCCGTTTGTCACTCGTCACCCGCGGTGGCCCCGCGGCGCCTCCGGTTCCTCCTTTGCTGCGCGCGAGGAACCTCCCGAGGCTGCAGGAGGCCCCAGCGGGGGCTGCGCCAGCTCAGGTTGGTCCTGGGGGGTCCTGGGGTCCTCCAGAGGTGTCCAGAGGTGTCCAGGTGTGTCCAGATGTGTCCTGGGGTGTCCAGAGGTGTCCAGGAGTGTCCAGAGGTCTCCAGGGGTGTCCTGGGGTGTCCTGTGGTCAATCAGAGGTGTCCAGGGGTGTCCAGATGTGTCCAGGGGTGTCCAGGGGTGTCCTGGAGTGTCCAGAGGTGTCCAGAGGTGTCCTGTGGTCATCCAGACGTGTCCAGGGGTGTCCAGAGGTGGCCAGAGGTGTCCAGAGGTGTCCAGGAGTGTCCAGGGGTGTCCAGAGGTGTCCAGAGGTGTCCAGAGGTCTCCAGGAGTGTCCAGGTGTGTCCTGGGGGGTCCTGGGGTCCTCCAGAGGTGTCCAGAGGTGTCCAGGTGTGTCCTGGGGTGTCCAGAGGTGTCCAGAGGTGTCCAGGAGTGTCCAGGGGTGTCCAGAGGTCTCCAGAGGTGTCCAGAGGTGTCCTGGGGTGTCCTGGAGTGTCCAGAGGTGTCCAGAGGTCTCCAGGGGTGTCCAGGTGTGTCCAGGGGTGTCCTGTGGTCATCCAGAGGTGTCCAGAGGTGTCCAGGTGTGTCCAGATGTGTCCAGAGATGTCCAGGGGGTGTCCAGGAGTGTCCAGGGGGTGTCCAGACATGTCCAGAGGTGTCCAGGAGTGTCCAGAGGTGTCCAGGTGTGTCCTGGCGTGTCCAGGGGTGTCCAGAGGTGTCCAGGGGTGTCCTGGGGTGTCCTGTGGTCAATCAGAGGTGTCCAGGGGTGTCCAGATGTGTCCAGGGGTGTCCAGGGGTGTCCTGGAGTGTCCAGAGGTGTCCAGAGGTGTCCTGTGGTCATCCAGACGTGTCCAGGGGTGTCCAGAGGTGGCCAGAGGTGTCCAGAGGTGTCCAGGAGTGTCCAGGGGTGTCCAGAGGTGTCCAGAGGTGTCCAGAGGTCTCCAGGGGTGTCCTGGAGTGTCCAGAGGTGTCCAGAGGTCTCCAGGAGTGTCCTGGGGTGTCCTGGGGTGTCCAGAGGTGTCCAGGAGTGTCCAGGGGTGTCCAGAGGTGTCCAGAGGTGTCCAGAGGTCTCCAGAGGTGTCCAGAGGTGTCCAGAGGTGTCCAGAGGTCTCCAGAGGTCTCCAGAGGTGTCCAGAGGTGTCCTGGGGTGTCCTGGAGTGTCCAGAGGTGTCCAGAGGTCTCCAGGGGTGTCCAGGTGTGTCCAGGGGTGTCCTGTGGTCATCCAGAGGTGTCCAGAGGTGTCCAGGTGTGTCCAGATGTGTCCAGAGATGTCCAGGGGGTGTCCAGGAGTGTCCAGGGGGTGTCCAGACATGTCCAGAGGTGTCCAGGAGTGTCCAGAGGTGTCCAGGTGTGTCCTGGCGTGTCCAGGGGTGTCCAGAGGTGTCCAGGGGTGTCCTGGGGTGTCCTGGAGTGTCCAGAGGTGTCCAGAGGTGTCCTGTGGTCATCCAGACGTGTCCAGGGGTGTCCAGAGGTGTCCAGAGGTCTCCAGGGGTGTCCAGAGGTGTCCAGGTGTGTCCTGGGGTGTCCTGGGGTGTCCAGAGGTCTCCAGAGGTGTCCAGGGGTGTCCAGAGGTGTCCAGAGGTCTCCAGAGGTGTCCAGGAGTGTCCAGAGGTCTCCAGGGGTGTCCTGGGGTGTCCTGGGGTGTCCTGGGGTGTCCAGAGGTGTCCTGGTGTGTCCTGGGGTGTCCTGGGGTGTCCTCAGCTGGGGCTGCCCTGGACAGGAGAGTGACACCTGGATCCCATCTCCACCAGGATCCCATCTCCACTGATCTCACCTCCACTGGGGTCTCATCTCCACCAGGATCTTCATCTCCATCAGGATCTCATCTGTACCAGGATCTCACCTCCA
The DNA here is from genome assembly GCF_027887145.1 of Ammospiza caudacuta. Taxonomy (NCBI): domain Eukaryota; kingdom Metazoa; phylum Chordata; class Aves; order Passeriformes; family Passerellidae; genus Ammospiza; species Ammospiza caudacuta. The sequence goes on along the minus strand of NC_080621.1, from coordinate 1,578,180 downwards.
CCAGGATCCCATCTCCACCAGGATCTTCATCTCCACCAGGATCCCATCTCCATTGGGATCCCATCTCCATTGGGATCCCATCTCCACCAGGATCTTCATCTCCACCAGGATCCCATCTCCACCAGGATCCCATCTCCATTGGGATCCCATCTCCACCAGGATCCCATCTCCATTGGGATTTCATCTCCATTGGGATCCCATCTCCACCAGGATCCCATCTCCACCAGGATCCCATCTCCACCAGGATCCCACCTCCATTGGGATTTCATCTCCATCAGGATCCCATCTCCATCAGGATCCCATCTCCACCAGGATCCCATCTCCATTGGGATTTCACCTCCTCCAGGATTTCACCTCCTCCAGGATCCCATCTCCACCAGGGTCTCATCCCAGCGGGGCCCACCTCCACAGAAGTTCATCCCACCAGGACCCACCTCCATTGAATTTCTTCCATTGAAGTTCATCCCACCAGGACCCACCTCCATTGAAGTTCCTCCACAGAAGCTCACCCCACCAGGACCCACCTCCATTGAAGTTCTTCCATTGAAGTTCATCCCACCAGGACCCACCTCCATCGGTTCCTCCACACAAGTCCATCCCAGCAGGACCCACCTCCATTGAAGTTCCCCCACAAAACTTCATCCTATCCATCTCCACCAGCTCCTCCACAGAAGTTCATCCCACCAAGATCCACCTCCACTGAAGTTCCTCCACAGAAGTTCATCCCACCAGGACCCACCTCCATTGAAGTCCTTCCATTAAAGTTCTTCCAACCAGGATCCACCTCCATTGAAGTTCTTCCATTGAAGTTCATCCACCAGGGCCCACCTCCACCGAAGTTCCTCCACACAAGTCCATCCCAGCAGGACCCACCTCCGTCGGTTCATCCACAAAACTTCATCCGATCCATCTCCACCAGCTCCTCCACACAAGCCCATCCCACCAGGACCCACCTCCACAGAACTTCACCCCACCAGGGCCCACCTCCACCGAAGTTCCTCCACACAAGTTCATCCCACCAGGACCCACCTCTACTGAAGTTCCTCCATTGAAGTTCATCCCACCAGGACCCACCTCTACTGAAGTTCCTCCATTGAAGTTCATCCACCAGGGCCCACCTCCATTGAAGTTCCTCCATTGAAGTTCATTCCCACCAGGACCCACCTCCACTGAAGTTCTTCCATTGAAGTTCATCCCACCAGGATCCACCTCCATTGAAGTTCTTCCATTGAAGTTCATTCCAGCAGGACCAACCTCCATTGAAGTTCATCCACCAAGATCCACCTCCACTGAAGTTCTTCCACTGAAGTTCATCCCACCAGGATCCACCTCCATTGAAGTTCATCCATTGAAGTTCATCCAACCAGGACCCACCTCCACTGAAGTTCCTCCACACAAGTCCATCCCAGCAGGACCAACCTCCATTGAAGTTCATCCACCAAGATCCACCTCCACTGAAGTTCTTCCATTGAAGTTCATCCACTAAGATCCACCTCCACAGAAGTTCATCCCACCAGGATCCACCTCCATTGAAGTTCATCCATTGAAGTTCATCCAACCAGGACCCACCTCCACTGAAGTTCCTCCACACAAGTCCATCCCAGCAGGACCAACCTCCATTGAAGTTCTTCCACAGAAATCCACCCCACCAGGACCAACGTCCATTGAAGTTCACCCACCAGGACCCACCTCCACCGAAGTTCCTCCACAGAACTTCACCCCACCAGGACCCACCTCCACTGAAGTTCCTCCACAAAACTTCATCCGATCCATCTCCACCAGCTCCTGCATTGAAGTTCACCCCACCAGGACCCACCTCCACCGAAGTTCCTCCACACAAGCCCACCGCACCAGGAGCCACCTCCGTCACTCCGCCCCGCGTGTCCCCGCGGTGTCCCCATGGAGGCGTGGCGGCAGTGCGCGCTCTGGCTGGTGGCCGCGCGCGTCCTGCCCGCGGGGCACCGCGCCAGCAGCCCCGGGGGGCAGGTGTGGGACCTGGCGCAGGCGCTGCGCGACGGCGTCCTGCTGTGCCACCTGCTCAACGCGCTGCTGCCGCGCGCCGTGCCACCGCGGGACATCTGTCCCCGGCCGCAGATGTCACAGGTGAGTGACACCATGGGGACATTGACAGTGCCACCGCGGGACATCTGTCCCCGGCCGCAGATGTCACAGGTGAGTGACACCATGGGGACATTGATGGGGACAGTGATGGGGACATCTGTCCCCGGCCACAGATGTCACAGGTGAGTGACACCCTGGGGACAATGGCGGTGCCACCGCGGGACATCTGTCCCTGGCCGCAGATGTCACAGGTGAGTGACACCCTGGGGACAATGGCGGTGCCACCGCGGGACATCTGTCCCCGGCCACAGATGTCACAGGTGAGTGACACCATGGGGACATTGATGGGGACATTGATGGGGACATTGATGGGGACATCTGTCCCCGGCCGCAGATGTCACAGGTGAGTGACACCCTGGGGACATTGATGGGGACAATGGCGGTGCCACTGCGGGACATCTGTCCCCGGCCGCAGATGTCACAGGTGAGTGACACCATGGGGACATTGATGGGGACAGTGATGGGGACATCTGTCCCCGGCCACAGATGTCACAGGTGAGTGACACCCTGGGGACATTGATGGGGACAATGGCGGTGCCACTGCGGGACATCTGTCCCCGGCCGCAGATGTCACAGGTGAGTGACACCATGGGGACATTGATGGGGACAGTGATGGGGACATTGATGGGGACATCTGTCCCCGGCCGCAGATGTCACAGGTGAGTGACACCCTGGGGACATTGATGGGGACAATGGCGGTGCCACTGCGGGACATCTGTCCCTGGCCGCAGATGTCACAGGTGAGTGACACCATGGGGACAATGGCGGTGCCACCGCGGGACATCTGTCCCTGGCCGCAGATGTCACAGGTGAGTGACACCATGGGGACATTGACAGTGCCACCCAGGGACATCTGTCCCCGGCCACAGATGTCACAGGTGAGTGACACCGTGGGGACATTGATGGGGACAGTGATGGGGACATTGATGGGGACATCTGTCCCCGGCCGCAGATGTCACAGGTGAGTGACACCCTGGGGACATTGATGGGGACAATGGCGGTGCCACTGCGGGACATCTGTCCCCGGCCGCAGATGTCACAGGTGAGTGACACCATGGGGACATTGATGGGGACAGTGATGGGGACATCTGTCCCCGGCCGCAGATGTCACAGGTGAGTGACACCCTGGGGACATTGATGGGGACAATGGCGGTGCCACTGCGGGACATCTGTCCCCGGCCGCAGATGTCACAGGTGAGTGACACCCTGGGGACAATGGCGGGGACAGTGATGGGGACATCTGTCCCTGGCCGCAGATGTCACAGGTGAGTGACACCATGGGGACAGTGATGGGGACATTGATGGGGACATTGATGGGGACATCTGTCCCTGGCCGCAGATGTCACAGGTGAGTGACACCCTGGGGACATTGATGGGGACAGTGATGGGGACATCTGTCCCTGGCCGCAGATGTCACAGGTGAGTGACACCCTGGGGACAATGGCGGTGCCACCGCGGGACATCTGTCCCTGGCCGCAGATGTCACAGGTGAGTGACACCATGGGGACATTGACAGTGCCACCGTGGGACATCTGTCCCCGGCCGCAGATGTCACAGGTGAGTGACACCATGGGGACATTGATGGGGACATTGATGGGGACATTGATGGGGACATCTGTCCCCGGCCGCAGATGTCACAGGTGAGTGACACCCTGGGGACAATGGCGGTGCCACCGCGGGACATCTGTCCCCGGCCGCAGATGTCACAGGTGAGTGACACCATGGGGACAGTGATGGGGACAGTGATGGGGACATCTGTCCCCGGCCACAGATGTCACAGGTGAGTGACACCGTGGGGACAATGGCGGTGCCACCGCGGGACATCTGTCCCTGGCCGCAGATGTCACAGGTGAGTGACACCCTGGGGACAATGGCGGGGACAGTGATGGGGACATTGATGGGGACATCTGTCCCTGGCCGCAGATGTCACAGGTGAGTGACACCATGGGGACATTGACAGTGCCACCCAGGGACATCTGTCCCCGGCCACAGATGTCACAGGTGAGTGACACCGTGGGGACATTGATGGGGACAGTGATGGGGACATTGATGGGGACATCTGTCCCCGGCCGCAGATGTCACAGGTGAGTGACACCATGGGGACAGTGATGGGGACATTGATGGGGACAATGGTGGTGCCACCGCGGGACATCTGTCCCCGGCTGCAGATGTCACCAGTGAGTGACACCATGGGGACAGTGATGGGGACAGTGATGGGGACAGAGATGGTGCCACCAAGGGACATCTGTCCCCGGCCGCAGATGTCACAGGTGAGTGACATCATGGGGACAATGACGGTGCCACCGTGGGACATCTGTCCCCGGCCGCAGATGTCACCAGTGAGTGACACCATGGGGACAGTGATGGGGACATTGATGGGGACAATGGTGGTGACAATGATGGGGTCATTGATGGTATCAGTGACAATGATGGTGGCAATGTCCACGGGGGTGACAATGACAACGTTGGTGACAGAGATGGTGGCAGTGCCACTGCCACCGTTGGTGGTGATGCTGACGGGGTGACAATGACAATGCTGGTGGTGGCGATGGCGCCAAACGGGTGACAAGGACAGGGACAATCATTGACAGAGTGACAATGACGACGACGATGACGATGCTGGTGACAACGTCCACGGGGGGTGACAGCGACGGTGACGACATCGGTGACAGGGATGACGTCACCATCGGTGACAACGGTGGCGACAACCACGGAGACACAAACACCCCGACTTTGACGGCGACAACGGGGGGTGCCAGCGATGACGGAGGTGACGCCGGTGACGCCGGCGATGGTGACACCGGTGCCGCCACCGCAGTTCCTGTGCCTGAGGAACATCCGCACCTTCCTGACGGCCTGCGCCGACAAGTTCGGGCTGCCCAAGCACCGGCTCTTCGGCGCCTTCGACCTCTTCGACGTCCAGGACTTCGGCAAGGTGGGACCGGGCTCCGGCTGTCCTGGGGGGGGAGACTGGGGTCCGGCTGTCCACCCCGGCGTCCGTCTGTCCACCCTGGGGTCTGTCTGTCCATCCCGGCGTCCGTCTGTCCACCCTGGGGTCTGTCTGTCCACCCCGGTGTCCGGCTGTCCTGAGGGGTGGGCTCAGGGTCCGTCTGTCCACCCCAGGGTCCGTCTGTCCACCCCGGCGTCCGGCTGTCCACCCTGGGGTCTGTCTGTCCACCCCGGCATCTGGCTGTCCACCCTGGGGTCTGTCTGTCCACCCCAGCGTCCAGCTGTCCACCCCAGGGTCTGTCTGTCCACCCTGGCATCTGGCTGTCCACCCCAGGGTCTGGCTGTCCTGGGGGGGGGAACTGCGGTCCGTCTGTCCACCCCGGCGTCTGTCTGTCCACCCCGGCGTCCGTCTGTCCACCCTGGCGTCTGTCTGTCCACCCCGGTGTCCGGCTGTCCACCCTGGGGTCCATCTGTCCACCCCAGGGTCTGGCTGTCCACCCTGGGGTCCGGCTGTCCACCCCGGCGTCCGTCTGTCCACCCTGGGGTCCGTCTGTCCACCCTGGGGTCTGTCTGTCCACCCCGGTGTCCGGCTGTCCTGGGGGTGGGGCTCAGGGTCTGTCTGTCCACCCCGGCGTCCATCTGTCCACCCCAGGGTCTGTCTGTCCACCTGGGGGTGGGACCAGGGTCCATCTGTCCACCCTGGGGTCCGGCTGTCCTGTGGAGGGGGGGGGGGGGGGCACTCGGGGGTCCGTCTGTCCACCCCAGCGTCCGTCTGTCCACCCCGGTGTCCGTCTGTCCTGGGGGGTGGGCTCAGGGTCCGTCTGTCCACCCCGGTGTCCGTCTGTCCTGGGGGGTGGGCTCAGTGTCCGTCTGTCCACCCCGGTGTCCGTCTGTCCTGGGGGGTGGGCTCAGGGTCCGTCTGTCCACCCCGGTGTCCGTCTGTCCTGGGGGGTGGCACCCGGCTGTCCATCTGTCCTGGGGGGAGGGCTCAGCATCCGTCTGTCCACCCCAGGGTCCATCTGCCCACCCCGGGGTCCGTCTGCCCACCCCAGGGTCCATCTGCCCACCCCAGGGTCCATCTGCCCACCCCAGGGTCCGTCTGTCCACCCCGGTGTCCGTCTGTCCACCCCAGGGTCCGTCTGTCCACCCCGGTGTCCGTCTGTCCTGGGGGGTGGCACCCGGGGGTCCGGGTCCCCCCTCAGTGCCCCGCTGTCCCCTCGGTGTCCCCAGGTGATCGAGACGCTCTCCACGCTCTCCTGGACGCCCATCGCGCAGAGCAGAGGCTTCACGTGAGTGCGCACGGCCAGGTGTCCATGCCCAGGGCCAGGTGTCCATCCCCAGGGCCAGGTGTCCATCCATGAGGGGCCAGGTGTCCATCCCCAGGGCCAGGTGTCCATCCATGATGGTCCAGGTGTCCATCCCCAGGTCCAGGTGTCCATCCCCAGGTCCAGGTGTCCATCCATGAGGGGCCAGGTGTCCATCCCCAGGGCCAGGTGTCCATCCATGAGGGGCCAGGTGTCCATCCATGATGGTCCAGGTGTCCATCCCCAGGGCCAGGTGTCCATCCATGAGGGGCCAGGTGTCCATCCCCAGGTCCAGGTGTCCATCCATGATGGTCCAGGTGTCCATCCCCAGGTCCAGGTGTCCATGCCCAGGGCCAGGTGTCCATCCCCAGGGTCCAGGTGTCCATCCATGATGGTCCAGGTGTCCATCCCCAGGGCCAGGTGTCCATCCCCAGGGCCAGGTGTCCATCCATGAGGGTCCAGGTGTCCGTCCCCAGGGCCAGGTGTCCATCCCCAGGGCCAGGTGTCCATCCATGAGGGTCCAGGTGTCCATCCCCAGGGCCAGGTGTCCATCCCCAGGTCCAGAGGTCCAGTTCCCACCTCTGAGTGTCCCAAGTGTCCAGTCCCTGGTGTCCAGTCCCCTCTCTGAGGGACCCCAGTGTCCAGTCCCCGAGGGTCAGTGGTGTCCAGTCCCAGTGTCCAGTCCCCGAGGGTCAGTGGTGTCCAGTCCCTCATGGTCAATGGGGTCCAGTCCCAGTGTCCATTCCCAGTGTCCAGTCCCATCTCTGAGTGACCCCAGTGTCCAGTCCCCCGTGTCCATCAGTGTCCGGTCCCTGGTGTCCAGTCCATGGTGCCCAGTCCCTGAGGGACCCCAGTGTCCAGTCCCAGTGTCGGGTCCCTGGTGTCCAGTCCTGACCCTGAGTGACCCCAGTGTCCAGTCCATGATTTCCTGTCCCTGAGGGACCCCGGTGTCCAGTCCCAGTGTCCAGTCCCATCTCTGAGGGACCCCAGTGTCCAGTCCCCGGTGTCCATCAGTGTCCGGTCCCTGGTGTCCAGTCCATGGTGCCCAGTCCCTGAGGGACCCCAGTGTCCAGTCCATGATTTCCTGTCCCTGAGGGACCCGAGTGTCCAGTCCCAGTGTCCAGTCCTGGAGGGTCCCTAATGTCCAGTCCATGATGTCCAATCCCTGAAGGACCCCAGTGTCCAGTCCCAGTGTCCAGCAGTGTCCAGTCCCAGTGTTCAGCCCCAGTGTCCCCAGTGTCCACCCCAGTGGTCAGTGATGTCCAGCAGTGTCCCCAGTGTCCAGCAGTGTCCAGCCCCAGTGGTCAGTGATGTCCAGCAGTGTCCAGCAGTGTCCACCCCAGTGGTCAGTGATGTCCAGCAGTGTCCAACAGTGTCCAGTCCCAGTGTCCAGCCCCAGTGGTCAGTGATGTCCAGCAGTGTCCCCAGTGTCCAGCAGTGTCCCCAGTGTCCAGTCCCAGTGTCCAGCAGTGTCCAGCCCCAGTGGTCAGTGATGTCCGGCAGTGTCCAGCCCAGTGGTCAGTGATGTCCGGCAGTGTCCAGTCCCAGTGTCCGGCAGTGTCCACCCCAGTGGTCAGTGATGTCCAGCAGTGTCCAGCAGTGTCCCCAGTGTCCAGCAGTGTCCACCCCAGTGGTCAGTGATGTCCAGCAGTGTCCAGCCCCAATGTCCAGCCCCAGTGGTCAGTGATGTCCAGCAGTGTCCAGCAGTGTCCGGCCGTGTCCCCCAGGCCGTTCCCGTCCGAGGACAGCGTTGGGGACGACGACGTTTACAGCGGCCTGTCCGACCTCATCGAGTGAGCGCGGGGACAGCGGCGTGTGCTGGGATGGGCTGGGATGGGCTGGGGTGTACTGGGATGGACTGGGATGTACTGGGGTGTACTGGGGACACTGGGGTGTACTGGGATATACTGGGATATACTGGGGTGTACTGGGGTGTACTGGGATGGGCTGGGGACACTGGGGTGCACTGGGATGGGCTGGGATGGGCTGGGATGGGCTGGGGTGTACTGGGATATACTGGGATATACTGGGATGTACTGGGGTGCACTGGGATATACTGGGATGTACTGGGATGGGCTGGCATGTACTGGAGTGTACTGGGGTGTACTGGGATGTACTGGGGTGTACTGGGGTGTACTGGGGTGTACTGGGATGTACTGGGGTGTACTGGGGTGTACTGGGGTGTACTGGGATGTACCGGGGTGTACTGGGGTGTACTGGGATGTACTGGGATGTACTGGGGTGTACTGGGGTGTACTGGGGTGTACTGGGATATACTGGGATACACTGGGGTGTACTGGGATGGGCTGGGATGGGCTGGGGTGTACTGGGATATACTGGGATATACTGGGATGTACTGGGATGTACTGGGATGGGCTGGGATATACTGGAGTGTACTGGGGTGTACTGGGATATACTGGGATGTACTGGGGTGTACTGGAGTGTACTGGGGACACTGGGATGTACTGGGATGCACTGGGGTGTACTGGGGTGTACTGGGGTGTATTGGGATGGGCTGGGATGGGCTGGGGTGTACTGGGATATACTGGGGTGTACTGGGGTGTACTGGGATGTACTGGGGTGTACTGGGATGGACTGGGGTGTACTGGGGTGTACTGGGATGTACTGGGGTGTACTGGGGTGTACTGGGGTGTACTGGGATATACTGGGATACACTGGGGTGTACTGGGATGGGCTGGGATGGGCTGGGGTGTACTGGGATATACTGGGATATACTGGGATGTACTGGGGTGTACTGGGATATACTGGGATGGGCTGGGATGTACTGGAGTGTACTGGGGACACTGGGATGTACTGGGATGTACTGGGGTGTACTGGGGTGTACTGGGATGGACTGGGATGTGCTGGGAGGTACTGGGATGTACTGGGATGCACTGGGGTGTACTGGGGACACTGGGATGTACTGGGGTGTACTGGGGTGTACTGGGGCATACTGGGATGGGCTGGGGTGTACTGGGGTGTACTGGGAGGTACTGGGGACACTGGGGTGTACTGGGCTGTACTGGGGTGTACTGGGGACACTGGGGTGTACTGGGGTGTACTGGCGTGTACCGGGGTGTACTGGGGTGTATTGGGATGGGCTGGGATGGGCTGGGGTGTACTGGGGTGTACTGGGATGTACTGGGATGGGCTGGGGTGTACTGGGGATACCGGGGTGTACTGGGATGTACTGGGGTGTACTGGGATGGGCTGGGATATACTGGGATGTACTGGGATGTACTGGGATGCACTGGGGTGTACTGGGGTGTACTGGGGTGTATTGGGATGGGCTGGGATGGGCTGGGGTGTACTGGGGTGTACTGGGATGGATTGGGGACACTGTGGTGTACTGGGCTGTACTGGGGTGTACTGGGATGGGCTGGGGGGTACTGGGGTGTACTGGGGTATACTGGGATGTACTGGGGACACTGGGATGTACTGGGATGTACTGGGGTGTACTGGGGTGTACTGGGGTGTACTGGGATGGGCTGGGGTGTACTGGGGACACTGGGATGTACTGGGATGTACTGGGATGTACTGGGGACACTGGGATGGGCTGGGGGGTACTGGGCTGTACTGGGGTGTACTGGGATATACTGGGGTGTACTGGGATGGGCTGGGGTGTACTGGGGACACTGGGGTGTACTGGGGTGTACTGGGCTGTACTGGGATGGGCTGGGGTGTACTGGGGACACTGGGATGTACTGGGGTGTACTGGGATGTACTGGGAGGTCATTTGGGGATGGCACTGGGGACAAAAAGGGACATTTGGGGACAATCAGGGACATTTAGGGACACTGAGGGATTTTGGGGACACTCAGGGATTTTGGGGACAAAAAGGGACATTTGGGGACATTTGAGGACCCCCCCATGGGATTTGGGGACAATCAGGGGCCCCTGAGGGATTTTGGGGGGGCTCCGGGGGGTGTCCCCCAATGTCCCCAATGTCCCCAATATCCCCAGTGTCCCCAAAGTGTCCCCAGTGTCCCCAATGTCCCCAATCCCCCCAATATCCCCAATGTCCCCAGTGTCCCCAATGTCCCCACTGTCCCCAATGTCCCCAGTGTCCCCCAGTGTCCCCAATGTCTCCAATCCCCCCAGTGTCCCCCAGTGTCCCCAATGTCCCCAATGTCCCCAATATCCCCAGTGTCCCCCAGTGTCCCCAATGTCTCCAATCCCCCCAGTGTCCCCAATGTCCCCAATGTCCCCCAATGTCCCCAGTGTCCCCAATGTCCCCAGTGTCCCCAAAGTGTCCCCAGTGTCCCCAATATCCCCAGTGTCCCCAGTGTCCCCAATGTCCCCAATCCCCCCAATATCCCCAATGTCCCCAGTGTCCCCAATGTCCCCACTGTCCCCAATGTCCCCAGTGTCCCCAGTGTCCCCAACGTCCCCAATGTCCCCGCAGTGACACGGCCGAGGAGGACGATGACCTCTACGACTGCGTGGAGGCCGAAGGCGACGACGGCGACGACGTCTACGAGGACCTGATGAGGGTGGAGCCGCCCCCGGCCGCGGTGGGTGGGACCCCAAAAACCGAGGGGAGCCCCCAAAAATAGAACTGGGACACCCCAAAAAACAGATGGGAACCCCCAAAAATACCCGGGACACCCCACAAATAGCTGGGACACCCCAAAAATACCCGGGACACCCCAAAAATAGAACTGGGACACCCCAAAAATAGAACTGGGACACCCCAAAAATAGATGGGAACCCCAAACATAGAACTGGGAACCCCCAAAACCACAGATGGGACACCCCAAAAACACCTGGGACACCCCAAAAACACCTGGGAACACCCCAAAAAACAGCTGGGACACCCCGAAAACACAGCTGGGAACACCCCAAAAACAGCTGGGAACCCGAAAAAGAGCTGGGACACCCCAAAAAATACCGAGGTGATGTCCCAGGTGTTTTTGGGGGTGGTTCCAAGAGGTTTGGAGACTCCCAGATGTTTGGGGGGGTCCCAGGTGGTTTTTGGGGGGTCCCAGGTGTTTCATCAGATGTTCCCAGGTGGTTTTGGGGGGTCCCAGGTGTTTTTGGGGGGTCCCAGGTGTTTTATCAGATGTTCTCAGGTGGTTTTGGGGGTTCCCAGGTGTTTCATCAGATGTTCCCAGGTGGTTTTGGGGGGGTCCCAGGTGTTTTTGGGGGGTTCCCAGGTGTTTTATCAGATGTTCTCAGGTGGTTTTGGGGGTTCCCAGGTGTTTTTGGGGGTTCCCAGGTGTTTTTGGAGGTTCCCAGATGTTTTTTCAGATGTTCTCAGGTGTTTTTGGGGGGTTCCCAGGTGTTTTGGGGGGGTCCCAGGTGTTTTGGGGGATTCCCAGGTGGTTTTGGGGGTTCCCAGGTGTTTTATCAGATGTTCTCAGGCGGTTTTGGGGTGATCCCAGGTGTTTTTGGGGGTTCCCAGGTGTTTTTTCAGATGTTCCCAGGTGGTTTTGGGGTTCCCAGGTGTTTTTTCAGATGTTCCCAGGTGGTTTTGGGGGTTCCCAGGTGTTTTTTCAGATGTTCCCAGATGTTTTTGGGGGTTCCCAGGTGGTTTTGGGGGGTCCCAGGTGTTTTCAGATGTTCCCAGGCGGTTTTGGGGTGGTTCCAGGTGTTTTGGATTCTCTCAGATCTTTGAGGGTTTCCACGGGTGTTTTGGGGGGTTCCCAGGTGGTATTTTGGGTGGTTCCAGGTGGTTTTTTTGGGACTCCCAGGTGGTTTTTGGAGGTGGTCCCAGGTGTTTTTCGGAGGTTAATTGAGTGATTGATTGAGTGATTGATTGAGTGATTGATTGATTGTCCCCACTGTCCCCCTGTGTCCCCAATGTCTCCACAGAAAGGGGCCGTGGACCGGCGGCTCTGCTGCCTCCAGGAGCTGCGGCAGACGGAGGAGAGGTACACGGAGACCCTGGAGTCCATCTGCCAGGTGGGACATGGGGACACTGGGGACACTGAGGACACTGGGGACACTGGGGACATTGGAGACACTGGGGGTGTTGGGGACATTGGGGACATTGGGGACACTGGGGGGACATTGGGGACACTGGGGGTGTTGGGGACATTGGGTACACGGAGACTCTGGAGTCCATCTGCCAGGTGGGACACTGGGGACACTGGGGACACTGGGGGACATTGGGGACATTGGGGACATTGGGGGTGTTGGGGACATTGGGGACATTGGGGACATTGGGGACATTGGGGGTGTTGGGGACACTGGGGACACTGGGGGACATTTGGGACATTGGGGACATTGGGGAGATTGGGTACACGGAGACCCTGGAGTCCATCTGCCATGTGGGACATTGGGGACATCGGGGACACTGGGGACACTGGGGACATTGGGGGTGTTGGGGACATTGGGGACACGGAGACCCTGGAGTCCATCTGCCAGGTGGGACATTGGGGACACTGGGGACATTGGGGACATTGGAGACACTGGGGGTGTTGGGGACATTGGGGGGGATTGGGGACATTGGGGACACTGGGGACACTGGGGGGACACTGGGGGGACACTGGGGACATTGGGGACATTGGGGACATTGGGGACACGGAGACCCTGGAGTCCATCTGCCAGGTGGGACATTGGGGACACTGGGGGTGTTGGGGACATTGGGGGGGATTGGGGACACTGGGGACACTGGAGACATTGGGGACATTGGGGATGTTGGGGATATTGGGGACATTGGGGGACATTGGGGACATTGGGGGACACTGGGGGGATTGGGGACATTGGGGACATTGGGGGTGTTGGGGACACTGGGGACACTGGGGGTGTTGGGGACATTGGGGACACAGAGACCCTGGAGTCCATCTGCCAGGTGGGACACTGGGGACATTGGGGACACTGGGGGACACTGGGGGGATTGGGGACATTGGGGGGATTGGGGACATTGGGGACACTGGGGACATTGGGGACACTGGGGGGACACTGGGGACATTGGGGATGTTGGGGATATTGGGGACATTGGGGGCATTGGGGACATTGGGGACATTGGGGACACGGAGACCCTGGAGTCCATCTGCCAGGTGGGACATTGGGGACATTGGGGACATGGGGGGACATTGGGGACACTGGGGGGATTGGGGACATTGAGGGCGTTGGGGTCATTGGGGACACTGGGGACAGAGGTGGCCTCCCAGTTCTCCCAGTAAAGCACGGCGTCCCCCAATGTCCCCGGCTGTCCCCCAATGTCCTCGATGTCCGCCAATGTCCCCCGCTGTCCCCTGATGTGCCTCGGTGTCCCCCAATGTCCCCTGATGTCCCCTGGTGTCCCCTGGTGTCCCCAGCACTTCCTGCGGCCGCTGCGGCACTTCCTGAGCCCCCGGGACATGGAGAGCGTCTTCATCAACGTGGAGGTGACAGGGACAGGGACAGGGACACGGGGACAGGGGGACACGGGGACAGGGGGACACGGGGAGCGTCTTCATCAACGTGGAGGTGACAGGGACAGGGACACGGGGACAGGGACACAGGGACAGGGGGACAGGGGGACATGGAGAGCGTCTTCATCAACGTGGAGGTGACAGTGACAGGGACAGGGACATGGGGACAGGGGGACATGGGGACAGGGGGACAGGGGGACATGGAGAGCGTCTTCATCAACGTGGAGGTGACAGTGACAGGGACACGGGGACAGGGGGACAGGGGGACAGGGGGACAGGGGGACACGGGGAGCGTCTTCATCAACGTGGAGGTGACAGTGACAGGGACACGGGGACAGGGACACAGGGACAGGGGGACAGGGGGACATGGAGAGCGTCTTCATCAACGTGGAGGTGACAGTGACAGGGACACGGGGACAGGGGGACACGGGGACAGGGGGACAGGGGGACACGGGGAGCGTCTTCATCAACGTGGAGGTGACAGTGACAGGGACAGGGACACGGGGACAGGGGGACACGGGGACAGGGGGACAGGGGGACATGGAGAGCGTCTTCATCAACGTGGAGGTGACAGTGACAGGGACAGGGACACGGGGACAGGGGGACACGGGGACACGGGGACAGGGGGACACGGGGAGCGTCTTCATCAACGTGGAGGTGACAGTGACAGGGACACGGGGACAGGGGGACAGGGGAACAGGGGGACAGGGGGACAGGGGGACATGGAGAGCGTCTTCATCAACGTGGAGGTGACAGGGACAGGGACACGGGGACAGGGGGACACGGGGACAGGGGGACAGGGGGACATGGAGAGCGTCTTCATCAACGTGGAGGTGACAGGGACAGGGACACGGGGACAGGGGGACACTGGGACAGGGGGACAGGGGGACACGGGGAGCGTCTTCATCAACGTGGAGGTGACAGTGACAGGGACACGGGGACAGGGGGACAGGGGAACAGGGGGACAGGGGGACACGGGGAGCGTCTTCATCAACGTGGAGGTGACAGGGACAGGGACACGGGGACAGGGGGACACGGGGACAGGGGGACAGGGGGACATGGAGAGCGTCTTCATCAACGTGGAGGTGACAGTGACAGGGACACGGGGACAGGGGGACACGGGGACAGGGGGACATGGAGAGCGTCTTCATCAACGTGGAGGTGACAGGGACAGGGACACAGGGACATAGGGACGGGCACCCTGACCAGTGACACCAGTGACATGGAGGTGACAGTGACAATGGGGACATGGGGACATGGGACAGGGGACATGGAGAGCGTCTTCATCAATGTGGAGGTGACAGTGACAGGGACACGGGGACAGGGGGACAGGGGGACACGGGGATAGGGGGACACGGAGAGCGTCTTCATCAACGTGGAGGTGGCAGTGGGGACACAGGGACAGGGGGACAGGGGGACACGGGGATAGGGGGACACAGAGAGCATCTTCATCAACGTGGAGGTGACAGTGACAGGGACACGGGGACAGGGGGACCCTGACCAGTGACACCAGTGACACCAGTGACATGGAGGTGACAGTGACAATGGGGACAGGGGGACACCAGGACATGGGGACCCTGACCAGTGACACCAGTGATACCAGTGATGTGGAGGTGACAGTGACAATGGGGACATGGGACAGGGGGACATGGAGCGCGTCTTCATCAGCGTGGAGGTGACAATGGGGACACAGGGACAGAGGGACACCAGGACATGGGGACATGGGGACACGGGGACAGGGGGACAGGGGGACATGGAGAGCGCCTTCATCAACGTGGAGGTGACAGTGACAGGGACACGGGGACACTGACCAGTGACACTGACCGGTGACACCAGTGACACCAGTGACACCAGTGACACCAGTGACACCAGTGATGGGGAGGTGACAGTGACAGGGACAGGGGACATGGCGACACTGACCAGTGACACCAGTGACACCAGTGATGGGGAGGTGACAGTGACAATGCGGACAGGGGACATGGCGACACTGACCAGTGACACCAGTGACACCAGTGACCCCTCCCAGCTCTCCCGGTCCCCTCCCAGTCCAGTCCCAGTGCTCCCAGTAGGCCCAGTTGGTTCAGAGGAGCTGCTGGGGCACTCCCAGTGCCCATTCCCAGTGCTCCCAGTGCTGCCAGTGCCCATTCCCAGTGCTCCCAGTACTCCCAGTACCCATTCCCAGTGCTCCCAGTGCTCCCAGTGCTCCCAGTGCCCATTCCCAGTGCTCCCAGTGCTCCCAGTGCTCCCAGTGCTCCCAGTGCTCCCAGTGCCCATTCCCAGTGCTCCCAGTGCTCCCAGTGCCCATTCCCAGTGCTCCCAGTGCCCATTCCCAGTGCTCCCAGTGCTCCCAGTGCCCATTCCCAGCGCTCCCAGTGCTCCCAGTGCTCCCAGTGCCCATTCCCAGTGCTCCCAGTGCTCCCAGTGCTCCCAGTGCTCCCAGTGCTCCCAGTGCCCCCAGTGCTCCCAGTCCCCATTCCCAGTGCTCCCAGTCCCCATTCCCAGTGCTCCCAGTCCATTCCCAGTCCCTCCCAGTCCGTTCCCAGTCAATTCCCAGTCCGTTCCCAGAGCTCCCAGTTCTCCCAGTAACCCCAGTTCACTCCCAGTAACCCCAGTTCGCTCCCAGTGCTCCCAGTGCTCCCAGTAACCCCAGTCCACCTGCAGGAGCTGCTGGGACACTCCCAGTTCCATTCCCAGTCCGTTCCCAGTGCTCCCAGTGCTCCCAGTGCCCATTCCCAGCACTCCCAGTCCCTCCCAGTCCATTCCCAGTCCATTCCCAGTGCTCCCAGTAACGCCAGTTCGCTCCCAGTGCTCCCAGTGCTCCCAGTAAACCCAGTCCACCCACAGGAGCTGCTGGGACACTCCCAGTCCATTCCCAGTCCGTTCCCAGTGCTCCCAGTAACCCCAGTTCGCTCCCAGTAAGCCCAGTCCGTTCCCCACAGGAGCTGCTGGGGCTCTCCCAGTCCCATTCCCAGCACTCCCAGTGCTCCCAGTCCCTCCCAGTAACCCCAATCCATCCGCAAGGAGCTGCTGGGGCTCTCCCAGTGCTCCCAGTGCCCATTCCCAGTGCTCCCAGTAACCCCAGTTCGCTCCCAGTAACGCCAGTCCATCCACAGGAGCTGCTGGGGCTCTCCCAGTGCTCCCAGTGCTCCCAGTCCCCGTTCCCAGTGCTCCAATTAACCCCAGTTCACTCCCAGTGCTCCCAGTAACCCCAGTTCCCTCTCCCAGGAGCTGCTGGGGCTCTCCCAGTGTTCCCAGTCCCATTCCCAGTGCTCCCAGTGCTCCCAGTGCTCCCAGTGCTCCCAGCGCTCCCAGTAACCCCAGTTCACTCCCAGTAACCCCAGTTCGCTCCCAGTGCTCCCAGTAACCCCAGTCCCCATTCCCAGTGCTCCCAGTGCTCCCAGTGCTCCCAGGTCGCTCCCAGTGCTCCCAGTAACCCCAGTTCGCACCCAGTAACCCCAGTTGGCTCCCAGTGCCCATTCCCAGTGCTCCCAGTTTGCTCCCAGTGCTCCCAGTAACCCCAGTCGTTGCCTCTCCCAGGAGCTGCTGGGGCTCTCCCAGTGCTCCCAGTGCTCCCAGTGCTCCCAGTTCACTCCCAGTCCCTCCCGGTAACCCCAGTTCGCTCCCAGTAACCCCAGTTCACTCCCAGTCCCTCCCAGTAACCCCAGTTCGCTCCCAGTGCTCCCAGTGCTCCCAGTGCTCCCAGTGCCCATTCCCAGCACTCCCAGTGCTCCCAGTAACGCCAGTTCCCTCTCCCAGGAGCTGCTGGGGCTCTCCCAGTGCTCCCAGTGCCCATTCCCAGTGCTCCCAGTAACCCCAGTTCGCTCCCAGTGCTCCCAGTGTTCCCAGTGCTCCCAGTGCCCATTCCCAGTGCTCCCAGTGCTCCCAGTTCGCTCCCAGTGCTCCCAGTAACCCCAGTCCATCCACAGGAGCTGCTGGGGCTCTCCCAGCGCTCCCAGTGCTCCCAGTCCCCATTCCCAGTGCTCCCAGTTCGCTC
The DNA here is from genome assembly GCF_027887145.1 of Ammospiza caudacuta. NCBI lineage: Eukaryota > Metazoa > Chordata > Aves > Passeriformes > Passerellidae > Ammospiza > Ammospiza caudacuta. The sequence continues at coordinate 1,560,451 of NC_080621.1, read as the reverse complement.
CCAGTGCTCCCAGTTCGCTCCCAGTGCCCATTCCCAGTGCTCCAATTAACCCCAGTTCGCTCCCAGTGCTCCCAGTAACCCCAGTTTGCTCCCAGTGCTCCCAGTGCTCCCAGTTCGCTCCCAGTGCTCCCAGTGCTCCCAGTGCCCATTCCCAGTTCGCTCCCAGTTCGCTCCCAGTTGGCTCCCAGTGCTCCCAGTAACCCCAGTCCGTTGCCTCTCCCAGGAGCTGCTGGGGCTCTCCCAGCACTCCCAGTGCTCCCAGTGCCCATTCCCAGTGCTCCCAGTGCCCATTCCCAGTGCTCCCAGTTCGCTCCCAGTGCTCCCAGTTCGCTCCCAGTGCCCATTCCCAGTGCTCCCAGTGCCCATTCCCAGTTCGCTCCCAGTGCCCATTCCCAGTGCTCCAATTAACCCCAGTTCGCTCCCAGTGCTCCCAGTAACCCCAGTTTGCTCCCAGTGCCCATTCCCAGTTCGCTCCCAGTTCGCTCCCAGTGCCCATTCCCAGTGCTCCCAGTGCCCATTCCCAGTTCGCTCCCAGTGCCCATTCCCAGTGCTCCAATTAACCCCAGTTCGCTCCCAGTGCTCCCAGTAACCCCAGTTTGCTCCCAGTGCCCATTCCCAGTTCGCTCCCAGTTCGCTCCCAGTGCCCATTCCCAGTGCTCCCAGTAACCCCAGTCGTTGCCTCTCCCAGGAGCTGCTGGGGCTCTCCCAGCGCTCCCAGTGCTCCCAGTTCGCTCCCAGTGCTCCCAGTGCTCCCAGTGCCCATTCCCAGTGCTCCCAGTGCCCATTCCCAGTTCGCTCCCAGTGCCCATTCCCAGTGCCTCCAGTGCCCATTCCCAGTGCCCATTCCCAGTGCTCCCAGTTCGCTCCCAGTGCTCCCAGTAACCCCAGTCCGTTGCCTCTCCCAGGAGCTGCTGGGGCTCTCCCAGCGCTCCCAGTGCTCCCAGTGCTCCCAGTTCGCTCCCAGTGCTCCCAGTGCTCCCAGTTCGCTCCCAGTTCGCTCCCAGTGCTCCCAGTGCTCCCAGTAACCCCAGTCCCCTCTCCCAGGAGCTGCTGGGGCTCCATCGCCGTTTCCTGGGGGAGCTCCGGGGGGCGCTGGGGGGGCCCGGGGGGGGGCGGGCGCTGCCCCCCCTGTTCCTGCAGTACAAGGAGAGGTACGGGGGGGGGGCCTGGGGGGGTCCTGGGGGGATTTTGGGGGATTTTGGGGGGTCCTGAGTGAATTTTGGGGGGTCCTGAGGGGATTTAGGGGGGTCCTGAGGGGGTCTTGGGGGGATTTTTGGGGGGTCCTGAGGGGATTTTGGGGGTCTCGGGAGGCTTTTGGAGAGGACCCGGGGGGGTTCTGAGGATAATTTGGGGGGGGGTCTTGGGGGGATTTGGGGGGGTCCTGAGGGTGTTTGGGGGGGTCCGGAGGGGATTTTGGGGGGTCCCGAGGGGGTCTTGGGGGGATTTGGGGGGTCCTGAGGGGATTCAGGGGGATTTGGGGGGATTTTGGGGGCGGAATTGGGGGGTTTGGGGGGTTTGGGGGGTCCCGAGAGGGTCTTGGGGGGATTTTGGGGAGTCCTGAGGGGATTCAGGGGGATTTGGGGGGATTTTGGGGGGTCCTGAGTGAATTTTGGGGGGTCCCGAGGGGGTCTTGGGGGGATTTGGGGGGTCCTGAGGGGATTCAGGGGGATTTGGGGGGATTTTGGGGGGTCCTGAGTGAATTTTGGGGGGTCCCGAGGGGGTCTTGGGGGGATTTTGGGGGGTCCTGAGGGGATTCAGGGGGATTTGGGCGGATTTTGGGGGCGGAATTGGGGGGTTTGGGGTGTTTGGGGGGTCCCGAGGGGGTCTGGGGGGGGATTTTGGGGGGTCGTGAGGGGGATTTGGGGGCATTTTGGGGGTGGAGTTGGGGGGTTTCGGGGGTTTGGGGGGTCCCGAGGGGGTCTTGGGGGGATTTTGGGGGGTCCTGAGGGGATTTGGGGTATTTGGGGAGAATTTGGGGGCGATTTGGGGGGGATTTGGGGGGTCCTGAGGGGATTTTGGGGGGTCTTGGGGGAGATTTAGGGGGGTTTGGGGGGGTCCTGAGAAGGACTGGGGGTCACGGGGTGGGGGGATTCGGGTGGGCTTTCAGAAGATATCCACAAATTGTTGTTTTTTTTTTAATTTTGCGTGAGTTTCGTCGGATTTTGGGTGAATTTTATCTGATTTTGGGTGAATTTTGTTGGATTTTGGGTGAATTTTATCAGATTTTGTGTGAATTTCGTCGGATTTTGGGTGAATTTTATCGGATTTTGTGTGAATTTTGTCGGATTTTGGGTGAATTTTATCGGATTTTGGGTGAATTTTGTCGGATTTTGGGTGAATTTTATCTGATTTTGGGTGAATTTTTCAGATTTTGGGTGAATTTTTCAGATTTTGGGTGAATTTTGTTGGATTTTGGGTGAATTTATCAGATTTTGGGTGAATTTTATCGGATTTTGGGTGAATTTTATCGGATGTTGGGTGAATTTTGTCGGATTTTGGGTGAATTTTGTCGGATTTTGGGTGAATTTTATCAGATTTTGTGTGAATTTCGTCGGATTTTGGGTGAATTTTATCGGATTTTGTGTGAATTTTGTCGGATTTTGGGTGAATTTTATCGGATTTTGGGTGAATTTTGTCGGATTTTGGGTGAATTTTATCTGATTTTGGGTGAATTTTTCAGATTTTGGGTGAATTTTTCAGATTTTGTGTGAATTTTGTCGGATTTTGGGTGAATTTTATCGGATTTTGTGTGAATTTTGTCGGATTTTGGGTGAATTTTATCGGATTTTGGGTGAATTTTGTCGGATTTTGGGTGAATTTTGTTGGATTTTGGGTGAATTTTATCAGATTTTGTGTGAATTTCGTCGGATTTTGGGTGAATTTTATCGGATTTTGTGTGAATTTTGTCGGATTTTGTGTGAATTTTGTCGGATTTTGGGTGAATTTTATCGGATTTTGTGTGAATTTTGTCGGATTTTGGGTGAATTTTATCGGATTTTGGGTGAATTTTATCGGATTTTGGGTGAATTTTATCTGATTTTGGGTGAATTTTTCAGATTTTGGGTGAATTTTTCAGATTTTGGGTGAATTTTGTTGGATTTTGGGTGAATTTATCAGATTTTGGGTGAATTTTATCGGATTTTGGGTGAATTTTATCGGATGTTGGGTGAATTTTGTCGGATTTTGGGTGAATTTTATCTGATTTTGTGTGAATTTTGTCGGATTTTGGGTGAATTTTATCGGATTTTGGGTGAATTTTATCGGATTTTGTGTGAATTTTGTCGGATTTTGGGTGAATTTTATCGGATTTTGGGTGAATTTTGTCGGATTTTGGGTGAATTTTATCGGATTTTGGGTGAATTTTGTCGGATTTTGGGTGAATTTTATCTGATTTTGGGTGAATTTATCAGATTTTGGGTGAATTTTATCGGATTTTGGGTGAATTTTATCGGATTTTGGGTGAATTTTGTCGGATTTTGGGTGAATTTTATCTGATTTTGGGTGAATTTTGTCGGATTTTGGGTGAATTTTATCGGATTTTGTGTGAATTTTGTCGGATTTTGGGTGAATTTTATCTGATTTTGGGTGAATTTTTCAGATTTTGGGTGAATTTTTCAGATTTTGTGTGAATTTTGTCGGATTTTGGGTGAATTTTATCTGATTTTGGGTGAATTTTGTCGGATTTTGGGTGAATTTTATCGGATTTTGTGTGAATTTTGTCGGATTTTGGGTGAATTTTATCGGATTTTGTGTGAATTTTGTCGGATTTTGGGTGAATTTTATCGGATTTTGGGTGAATTTTATCGGATTTTGGGTGAATTTTGTCGGATTTTGGGTGAATTTTATCTGATTTTGGGTGAATTTTTCAGATTTTGGGTGAATTTTTCAGATTTTGGGTGAATTTTGTTGGATTTTGGGTGAATTTATCAGATTTTGGGTGAATTTTATCGGATTTTGGGTGAATTTTATCGGATTTTGGGTGAATTTTGTCGGATTTTGTGTGAATTTTGTCGGATTTTGGGTGAATTTCATCAGATTTTGTGTGAATTTTGTCGGATTTTGGGTGAATTTTATCGGATTTTGTGTGAATTTTGTCGGATTTTGGGTGAATTTTATCGGATTTTGGGTGAATTTTGTCGGATTTTGTGTGAATTTCGTCGGATTTTGGGTGAATTTTATCTGATTTTGTGTGAATTTTGTCGGATTTTGGGTGAATTTTGTCGGATTTTGGTTGAATTTTATCGGATTTTGGGTGAATTTTATTGGATTTTGGGTTTCCACCCCAGGTTCCTGCTCTACGGCCGCTGCTGCAGCCAGGTGGATTTTGGGTGGATTTTGGATGAATTTTTTAAAATTTTTGTGTGAATTTTGCTATAATTTTTGTCAGATTTTGGGTTAATTTGGGGTTATTTTGGGTTTCCACATCAGGTTCCTGCTCTATGGCCGTTACTGCAGCCAGGTGGATTTTGGGTGGATTTTTGTTGAATTTTGCGTGAATTTTGTTGGATTTCGGGCAGATTTCCCTTATCTTTTTTAAATTTTTGGTGAATTTTGTCAGATTTTGGGTGAATTTGGGGTGATTTTGGGTTTCCACCCCAGGTTCCTGCTCTACAGCCGCTACTGCAGCCAGGTGGATTTTGGATGGACTTTGTTGGATTTTGGATGAATTTTTTTAAATTTTTGTGTGAATTTTGTTGGAATTTTTGTGAATTTTGTCGGATTTTGGGTGAATTTTGTTGGATTTTGGGTTTCCACCCAGGTTCCTGCTCTACGGCCGCTACTGCAGCCAGGTGGATTTTGGATGAATTTTTTAAAATTTTTGTGTGAATTTTGTTGGATTTTGGGCAGATTTTCCTTATCTTTTTTAAATTTTTGGTGAATTTTGTCAGATTTTGGGTGAATTTGGGGTGATTTTGGGTTTCCACGTCAGGTTCCTGCTCTACGGCCGCTACTGCAGCCAGGTGGATTTTGGTTGAATTTTGTTGGATTTTGGATGAATTTTTTTAAATTTTTGTGTGAATTTTGTTGGAATTTTTGTGAATTTTGTCAGATTTTGGGTTAATTTGGGGTTATTTTGGGTTTCCACCCAGGTTCCTGCTCTGCGGCCGCTACTGCAGCCAGGTGGATTTTGGGTGGATTTTGGTGGATTTTGGATGAATTTTGTTGGATTTTTGTGTGAATTTTGTTGGATTTTGTTGGAATTTTTGTGAATTTTGTCAGATTTTGGTTTAATTTGGGGTGATTTTGGGTTTCCATGCCAGGTTCCCTCTCTACGGCCGCTATTGCAGCCAGGTGGATTTTGGGTGGTTTTTTTTGAATTTTGCGTGAATTTTGTTGGATTTTGGGCAGATTTCCCTTATCTTTTTTAAATTTTTGGTGAATTTTGTCAGATTTTGGGTGAATTTGGGGTGATTTTGGGTTTCCACCCCAGGTTCCTGCTCTACAGCCGCTACTGCAGCCAAGTGGATTTTGGATGGACTTTGTTGGATTTTGGATGAATTTTTTTAAATTTTTGTGTGAATTTTGTTGGAATTTTTGTGAATTTTGTCGGATTTTGGGTGAATTTTGTTGGATTTTGGGTTTCCACCCAGGTTCCTGCTCTACGGCCGCTACTGCAGCCAGGTGGATTTTGGATGAATTTTTTAAAATTTTTGTGTGAATTTTGTTGGATTTTGGGCAGATTTCCCTTATCTTTTTTAAATTTTTGGTGAATTTTGTCAGATTTTGGGTGAATTTGGGATGATTTTGGGTTTCCACGTCAGGTTCCTGCTCTACGGCCGCTACTGCAGCCAGGTGGATTTTGGATGGATTTTGTTGGATTTTGGATGAATTTTTTTAAATTTTTGTGGAAATTTTGTTGGAATTTTTGTGAATTTTGTCGGATTTTGGGTTAATTTGGGGTGATTTTGGGTTTCCACCCCAGGTTCCTGCTCTACGGCCGCTACTGCAGCCAGGTGGATTTTGGGTGGATTTTGGGTGGATTTTGGATGAATTTTTTTAATTTTTGTGTGAATTTTGTTGGATTTGGGGTAGATTTCCATTGTATTTTTTTAAATTTTTGTGTGAATTTTGTTGGAATTTTTGTGAATTTTGTCAGATTTTGGTTTAATTTGGGATGATTTTGGGTTTCCACCCCAGGTTCCTGCTCTACAGCCGCTACTGCAGCCTGGTGGATTTTGGATGAATTTTTTTAAATTTTGTGTGAATTTTGTTGGATTTTGGGCAGATTTCCCTTATCTTTTTTAAATTTTTGGTGAATTTTGTCAGATTTTGGGTGAATTTGGGGTGATTTTGGGTTTCCACCCCAGGTTCCTGCTCTACGGCCGCTACTGCAGCCAAGTGGATTTTGGATGGACTTTGTTGGATTTTGGATGAATTTTTTTAAATTTTTGTGTGAATTTTGTTGGAATTTTTGTGAATTTTGTCGGATTTTGGGTGAATTTTGTTGGATTTTGGGTTTCCACCCAGGTTCCTGCTCTACGGCCGCTACTGCAGCCAGGTGGATTTTGGATGAATTTTTTAAAATTTTTGTGTGAATTTTGTTGGATTTTGGGCAGATTTCCCTTATCTTTTTTAAATTTTTGGTGAATTTTGTCAGATTTTGGGTGAATTTGGGATGATTTTGGGTTTCCACCCCAGGTTCCTGCTCTACAGCCGCTACTGCAGCCAGGTGGATTTTGGGTGGATTTTGGATGAATTTTTTTAAATTTTTGTGGAAATTTTGTTGGAATTTTTGTGAATTTTGTCGGATTTTGGTTTAATTTGGGGTGATTTTGGGTTTCCACCCCAGGTTCCTGCTCTACAGCCGCTACTGCAGCCAGGTGGATTTTGGATGGACTTTGTTGGATTTTGGATGAATTTTTTTAAATTTTTGTGGAAATTTTGTTGGAATTTTTGTGAATTTTGTCGGATTTTGGGTGAATTTTGTTGGATTTTGGGTTTCCACGTCAGGTTCCTGCTCTACGGCCGCTACTGCAGCCAGGTGGATTTTGGGTGGATTTTGGATGAAGTTTTTTAAATTTTTGTGGAAATTTTGTTGGAATTTTTGTGAATTTTGTCGGATTTTGGGTGAATTTTGTTGGATTTTGGGTTTCCACGTCAGGTTCCTGCTCTACGGCCGCTACTGCAGCCAGGTGGATTTTGGGTGGATTTTGGATGAAGTTTTTTAAATTTTTGTGGAAATTTTGTTGGAATTTTTGTGAATTTTGTCGGATTTTGGGTGAATTTTGTTGGATTTTGGGTTTCCACCCCAGGTTCCTGCTCTACGGCCGCTACTGCAGCCAGGTGGAAGCGGCCGCGCGGCGCCTGGACCAGCTCTCCACCTGCACCGACCTGCGCATGAAGCTCCAGGTGAGCCCCAAAAAACACCAAAACCGCCCCAAAATCCCTCCCGACCTCTCCGCGAACCCCCCCAAAATCCCAACCCGCGGCCGGAACGCCCAAAACACCCCCCCCAAAAAAAAAAAATCCAACAAAAAATCTCCCCACAAAGCTCCAAAAAGCCCCAAAATCCAAAAATCCCTCAAAACGCCCCAAAATCTTCTCCCGAAACTCCTCATGAAGCTCAAGGTAGGCCTCAAAAAAAACCCCAAAAAATCCCCAAATGGCCCCAAAGTGACACCGATGACCCCAAAGTGACCCCAAATTTGACTCCAAACAGCCCCAAACTGACCCTAAATCACCCCAAAATCCCTGCTGACCCCAAACTGATCCCAAATGACCCCAAACTGCCCCAAAGTGACCCCAAAAAAACCTAAACTGACCCCAAATTGCCCCAAATGTCCCCAAATTTCCCCAAATTTTCCCAAATTGACCCCAAAGTGACCCCAAATTGCCCTAAATGACTCCAAAAAAAACCTAAACTGACCCTAAATCACCCCAAAATCCCTGCTGACCCCAAACTGATCCCAAATGACCCCAAACTGACCCAAAGTGACCCCAAAAAAACCTAAACTGACCCCAAATTGCCCCAAATGTCCCCAATGTGACCCCAAATTGACCCCAAAGTGACCCCAAATTGCCCTAAATGACTCCAAAAAAAACCTAAACTGACCCTAAATCACCCCAAAGTCCCTGCTGACCCCAAACTGATCCCAAATGACCCCAAAATGACCCCAAAATGACCCCAAAAAACCCTAAACTGACCCCAAATTGCCCCAAATGTGCCCAAATGTCCCCGAATGTCCCCGAATGTGCCCAAATGTCCCCGAATGTCCCCGAATGCCCCCGAATGTCCCTGAATGTCCCCGAATGTGCCCAAATGTCCCCAAATGTCCCCGAATGTTCCCGAATGACCCCAAATGTCCCCAAATGTGCCCGAATGTCCCCGAATGTGCCCGAATGTCCCCGAATGACCCCAAATGTCCCCGAATGTCCCCGAATGTGCCCGAATGTCCCCAAATGTCCCCAAATGTGCCCGAATGTCCCCGAATGGCCCCGAATGTCCCCAAATGTCCCCAAATGGCCCCGAATGTCCCCGAATGTCCCCGAATGACCCCAAATGTCCCCAAAGTGACCCCGGATGGCCCCAAAACAACCCCAAACCGACCCAAAATTTCCCCAAATGGCGCCAAAGCGCCCCCCAAAAAACCCCTAAACAGACCCCGAATGTCCCCAAATGTCCCCGAATGTCCCCAATGTCCCCAAATGTCCCTGAATGTCCCCAAATGTCCCCAAATGTCCCCAAACGTCCCCAAACGTCCCAGAATGTCCCTGAATGTCCCCGAATGTCCCTGAACGTCCCCAAATGTCCCCAAATGTCCCCAAATGTCCCCAAATGTGCCCGAATGTCCCCGAATGTCCCCAAAATGACCCCAAAATGACCCCAAACCGACCCAAAATTTCCCCAAATGGCGCCAAACCGCCCCCCAAAAAACCCCTAAACAGACCCCGAATGTCCCCAAATGTCCCCGAATGTGCCCGAATGTCCCCGAATGTGCCCAATGTCCCCGAATGTCCCCGAATGTCCCCGATGTCCCCAGGAGTGCTCCCAGCGCGCCACCAACGGGCGATTCTCCCTGCGGGACCTGCTGATGGTGCCCATGCAGAGGGTGCTGAAATATCACCTGCTGCTCCAGGTGACACCGGGGACACACCTGGGACACACCTGGGACACACCTGGGACACACCTGGGACACACCTGGGGACATGGGGACACACCTGGGGGGGAGGGACACACCTGGGACACACCTGGGACACACCTGGGACACACCTGGGACACACCTGGGGACATGGGGACACACCTGGGGGGGAGGGACACACCTGGGACACACCTGGGACACACCTGGGACACACCTGGGACACACCTGGGGGGACATGGGGACACACCTGGGGGGGAGGGACACACCTGGGACACACCTGGGGACAGCTGAGACACCTGGGGGGACATGGGGACACACCTGGGACACACCTGGGGACATGGGGACATGGGGACACAGCTGGGGACACACCTGGGGGGGAGGGACACACCTGGGGACACACCTGGGACACACCTGGGGACACCTGAGACACACCTGAGATACACCTGGGGACACCTGGGGGGGAGGGACACACCATGGGACACAGCTGGGGACACACCTGGGGACATGGGGACACACCTGGGACACACCTGGGGACACACCTGGGACACACCTGGGACACACCTGGGACACACCTGGGGACACACCTGGGACACACCTGGGACACACCTGGGGACAGCTGAGACACCTGGGGACACACCTGGGGACATTGGGGACACACCTGGGGACATGGGGACACACCTGGGAAACACGTGGGGACATGGGGACACACCTGGGACACACCTGGGACACACCTGGGGACACACCTGGGGACATGGGGACACACCTGGGACACACCTGGGGTCAGCAGCTGCTGATGGTGCCCATGCAGAGGGTGCTGAAATATCACCTGCTGCTCCAGGTGGGACCGGGGACACACCTGGGACACACCTGGGACACACCTGGGACACACCTGGGGACATGGGGACACACCTGGGACACACCTGGGACACACCTGGGACACACCTGGGGACATGGGGACACACCTGGGACACACCTGCGACACACCTGCGACACACCTGGGGACATGGGGACACACCTGGGACACACCTGGGGGGACATGGGGACACACCTGGGGGGGAGGGACACACCTGGGACACACCTGGGGACAGCTGAGACACCTGGGGACATGGGGACACACCTGGGACACACCTGGGGACATGGGGACATGGGGACACAGCTGGGGACACACCTGGGGGGGAGGGACACACCTGGGGACACACCTGGGACACACCTGGGGACACCTGAGACACACCTGAGATACACCTGGGGACACCTGGGGGGGAGGGACACACCATGGGACACAGCTGGGGACACACCTGGGGACATGGGGACACACCTGGGACACACCTGGGGACACACCTGGGACACACCTGGGACACACCTGGGACACACCTGGGGACAGCTGAGACACCTGGGGACACACCTGGGGGCATTGGGGACACACCTGGGGACATGGGGACACACCTGGGAAACACGTGGGGACACACCTGGGGACATGGGGACACACCTGGGACACACCTGGGGACATGGGGACACACCTGGGACACACCTGGGGTCAGCAGCTGCTCATGGTGCCCATGCAGAGGGTGCTGAAATATCACCTGCTGCTCCAGGTGACACCGGGGACACACCTGGGACACACCTGGGACACCTGGGGGGACATGGGGACACACCTGGGACACACCTGGGACACACCTGGGACACACCTGGGGACACCTGGGGACAGCTGGGACACACCTGGGCACACCATGGGACGCAGCTGGAGCACACCTGGACACAACTGGGCACACACCTGGGGCACACTTGGGCACACCTGGGGGACATGGGGACACACCTGGGACACACCTGGGGCACAACTGAGCACAGCTCGGACACCTGGGGCACACCTGGGGCACACCTGGAGACATTTGGGGTCACACCTGGGACACACCTGGGGACACACTTGGGGGTACCTGGGACACACCTGGGCACACCTGGGGACATTTGGGGTCACATCTGGGCACACCTGGACACACCTGGGGCACACCTGGGCACACCTGGGGGTACCTGGGACACACCTGGGGCACACCTGGGGGTACCTGGGACACACCTGGGCACACTTGGAGGGTACCTGGAGACATTTGGGGTCACACCTGGGGGCACCTGGGACACACCTGGGGGTACCTGGGACACACCTGGGCACACTTGGAGGGTACCTGGGACACACCTGGGCACACCTGGGGCACACCTGGACACACCTGGGGCACACCTGGGCACACTTGGAGGGTACCTGGGACACACCTGGGCACACTTGGAGGGTACCTGGAGACATTTGGGGTCACACCTGGGCACACCTGGGCACACCTGGGGGTTACCTGTGCCCACGCTGACCTTTGACCCCCGCAGGAGCTGGTGAAGCTGACCCCGGACGCGGCCGAGCGGGAGCGGCTCAGGGGGGCCCTGGACGCCATGAGGGTGGGGCTGGGGGCGGCTGGGGGTCCTGGGGGGGATTTGGGGGGTCCTGGGGGGCATTGAGGGGGATTTTGGGGGCATTTGGGGGGAGATTTGAGGGAGATTTGGGGGTCCTGAGGGGTTTGAGGGGGATTTTGGGGGCATTTGGGGGAGATTTGGGGGGTCCTGAGGGGGATTTGGGGGGTCCTGAGGGGGATTTGGGGGTCCTGGGGAGGGTTTGAGGGGATTTTGTGGGGATTTGGGGGAGATTTGGGGGGTCCTGGGGGGGATTTGGGGGTCCTGGGGGAGGGATTTGGGGGATCCTGGGGGGCATTGAGGGGGATTTTGGGGGGATTTGAGGAGAATTTGGGGGGTCCTGGGGGGGATTTGGGGGAGATTTGGGGGGTCCTGAGGGAGATTTGGGGGAGATTTGGGGGGTCCTGAGGGAGATTTGGGGGTCCTGGGGAGGGTTTGAGGGGATTTTGTGGGGATCTGGGGGAGATTTGGGGGTCCTGAGGGGGATTTGAGGGGACTTTGGGGGGTCCTGAGGGGGATTTGGGGGGTCCTGGGGGGCATTTGAGGAGAATTTGGGGGAGATTTGGGAGGGTTTTGGGCTCCTGAGGGGGAAATTTGGGGGAGATTTGGGGGGTCCTGAGGGGTTTGAGGGGGATTTGGGGGGGGGGGATTTGGGGGTCCTGGGGGGCATTGAGGGGGATTTTGTGGGGATTTTGTGGGGATTTTGGGGGGAGATTTGGGGGGTCCTGGGGGGGTTTTTGGGGGAGATTTGGGGGGGATACTTGGGGGGGATTTGAGGGGACTTTGGGGGGTCCTAGAAGGGATTTGGGGGTCCTGGGGGGATTTGGGGGGCTCCCAAGGGGGATTTGAGTGCAATTTGGGGGAGGATTTGGGGGTCCTGGGGGGGGTTCTTCTGGGCAGGATTTGGGGGGGCATTTGGAGGGTTCTGGAAGGGATTTGGGGGTCCTGGGGGGGATTTGGGGGTTCCCGGGATAATTTGGGGGTTCCAGGGTGGGATTTTGGGGGTCCTGGGTTGGATTTTGGGGTTTCCAGGGTGGGATTTGGGGAATCCCGGGGATATTTTGGGGTTCCGGGGGGTATTTGGGTTTTCTGGGTGGGATTTTGGGGTTCGAGGCAGGTTTGGGGCTCCAGGGTGGATTTTGGGGTTCGGGGGAATTTGAGATATTTTGGGGTGTCCAGGTGAAGATTTGGGGGTTCCAGGGTGGGATTTTGGGGGGTCCTGGGTTGGATTTTGGGGTTTCCAGGGTGGGATTTGGGGAATCCCGGGGATATTTTGGGGTTCCGGGGGGTATTTGGGTTTTCTGGGTGGGATTTTGGGGTTCGAGGCAGGTTTGGGGCTCCAGGGTGGGATTTTGGGGTTCGGGGGAATTTGAGATATTTTGGGGTGTCCAGGTGAAGATTTGGGGGTTCCAGGGTGGGATTTTGGGGGGTCCTGGGTTGGATTTTGGGGTTTCCAGGGTGGGATTTGGGGAATCCCGGGGATATTTTGGGGTTCCGGGGGGATATTTGGGGTTTCTGGGTTTTGGGATTTTGGGGTTCCGGGGGCATTTTTGGGTTTTCTGGGTGGGATTTTGGGGTTCCGGGGGGGGATTTGGGTTTTCTGGGTGGGATTTTGGGGTTCGAGGCAGGTTTGGGGTTCCAGGGTGGGATTTTGGGGTTCGGGGAATTTGAGATATTTTGGGGTGTCCAGGTGAAGATTTGGGGGTTCCAGGGTGGGATTTTGGGGGGTCCTGGGTTGGATTTTGGGGTTTCCAGGGTGGGATTTGGGGAATCCCGGGGATATTTTGGGGTTCCGGGGGGATATTTGGGGTTTCTGGGTTTTGGGATTTTGGGGTTCCGGGGTGGGATTTGGGTTTTCTGGGTGGGATTTTGGGGTTCCGGGGTGGGATTTGGGGATTCTGGGTGGGATTTTGGGGTTCCGGGGTGGGATTTGGGGCTCCAGGGTGGGATTTTGGGGTTCGGGGGAATTTGAGATATTTTGGGGTGTCCAGGTGAAGATTTGGGGGTTCCAGGGTGGGATTTTGGGGGGTCCTGGGTTGGATTTTGGGGTTTCCAGGGTGGGATTTGGGGAATCCCGGGGATATTTTGGGGTTCCGGGGGGATATTTGGGGTTTCTGGGTTTTGGGATTTTGGGGTTCCGGGGTGGGATTTGGGTTTTCTGGGTGGGATTTTGGGGTTCCGGGGTGGGATTTGGGGATTCTGGGTGGGATTTTGGGGTTCCGGGGTGGGATTTGGGGCTCCAGGGTGGGATTTTGGGGTTCGGGGGAATTTGAGATATTTTGGGGTGTCCAGGTGAAGATTTGGGGTTCCAGGGGAGGATTTGGGGGTTCCCGGGATAATTTGGGGGTTCCAGGGTGGGATTTTTGGGATTCTGGGTGAGATTTTTTGGGGGTTTGGGGGATTTGGGGGATTCTGGGTTTTGGGATTTCAGGGGGGGGGGATTTTGGGCTTCACTTGGGATTTTGGGGATTTTGGGGTTCGGGGGTCTCTGACCGGAGCCCCCCCAAACCCCGTCAGGACCTGGCCCAGTGCGTGAACGAGGTCAAGCGGGACAACGAGACCCTGAAACAGCTCACGAGCATCCAGCTCTGCCTGCACAACATGGTGGGGACCCCAAAAAACCGCCCAAAACACCCCAAAAATCCCCCCCCCCAAATAAAACCCCAAAATCCCCAATCCCCCCCCAAAAAACCCCAAAAATAACCCCGGGGACCCCCAAATGATCCCAGATGATCCCAAATCCCCCCCAGTGTGTGTCCAGCTCTGCCCGCACAACGTGGTGGGGACCCCAAAAAACCTCCCAGAACACCCCAAAAATCCCCCCCCCCCAAAAAACCCCCAAAATCCCCAATCCCCCCCAAAAAACCCCAAATTCTCCAACCCCCCCCCAAAGAACCCCCCAAAAAACCCCCCAAAACACCCCAAAAATCCCCCCCCCAAAAAAACCCCAAAATCCCCCCCCCAAAAAAACCCAAATTCTCCAATACCCCCCCCAAAGAACCCCCCAAAAAAACCCCAAAAATAACCCCAAAAATCCCCCCCAAAAAAACCCAAAATCCCCAATTCCCCCCAAAAAATCCAAAATTCTCCAACCCCCCCCAAAGAACC